>NW_007726250.1:712308-714341 GCF_000696425.1 Galeopterus variegatus
TTACCCATTTTTTAACTTACCTTTTTGTCTTCTAATTAATGAATTGTATGAGTTCTTAATATATTCTGCATGCAAGTCCTTTGTTGGATATATGTTTTGCAAATAATTTCTCCTTGTCTTTGGCTTGCCTTTTATATTTTGGAACTGTGTCTTTTTTTTTTTTTTTTAAAGATGACTGGTAAGGGGATCTTAACCCTTGACTTGGTGTTGTCAGCACCACGCTCAGCCAGTGAGCGAACCGGCCATCCCTATGTGGGATCCGAACCCGGGGCCTTGGTGTTATTAGCACCGCACTCTACCGAGTGAGCCACGGGCCGGCCCTAGAAAGAGCTAGCTTTAACAAGGTTTTTTTGTACAGATTTCTCTTAATTTCAACTTTCTGCCATTGATGATAAAAATGTTATTTTCCACCTAGTATTGGGAATTGTCTTCCATATGGAGGTTTTATCTCCTGCTTTAGGAGGAAAAAGGGGAAGGTCAGAGCGNACACCAAGTCAAGGGTTAAGATCCCCTTACCAGTCATCTTTAAAAAAAAAAAAAAAAGACACAGTTCCAAAATATAAAAGGCAAGCCAAAGACAAGGAGAAATTATTTGCAAAACATATATCCAACAAAGGACTTGCATGCAGAATATATTAAGAACTCATACAATTCATTAATTAGAAGACAAAAAGGTAAGTTAAAAAATGGGTAAGAAGTTTGAACAGCAAAGAAGACTTAGGAATGGTAACTAAGCACAGGAAAAGATGTTCAACCTCATACGTCATTTCTTAAGAGGCTAAAAGCACATGGAACATAGAACTCAGCCATTCCACTCCCAGATATTTACGTACAAGAAATGAAAGCATATGTCCATACAAAGACTTGTACACAAATGTTCACTTATCCATAACAGTCATAAACTGGAAACAACCCAAATGTCCATCAACAGGTGAATGGATAAACTAATTGCAGTGTGAACTTAGCAATCGATTCTTAGCAATAAAAAAGAATGAACTACTAACCCATGCAACAACATGAATAAATCTAAAAGTCGTTTTTTCGAGTAAAAGAAACCAGACTAAAAATGGCATTTCTTATATAATTCCGCTTACTACATACGTATATATAATGTATATAGAATTATATAAAGTTCTAGAAAATGCTAGCTAATCTAATCAGACCTGTGGTTACCTAGTTGAAGGAGAGTGATCACCAAGAACTAGGAGGGAACTTTTGGGAGTGATGAATAAATTCCTTATCTTGACTGAGGGGACAGTGTCACAGGTTATGGGTTGTGTCAAAATTCATCAAATTGTGTACTTTAAACAAGTGCAGCTTATTGTATGTCAATCATATCTTCATGAAGCTGTAAAACAGACTCAGCACAGGCTTTCCCCAGCTTATGGTGCACTGCCGTTGGGCTCCCTGTACCCCACCTGTCCCCACCCTCACCCTGACTGTGAGCTCCTTGATGGCAGCAAGGACCTTGTCAGGTTCACCTTCCTATGCCCAGAGCCTGGCACAAGCAGGCATTTGCTACACATTTCATGAATGAGGTTTAGCAAGTAGGGTTTAATTCCCTGCCTAAGGTCACACAGCTCACCTGGGATTTGAGGCCAGGTGTGTCTGGCTCTAAACTTACTTAGGTTCCACAACAACCATCTGTCTAGGAGCCCCTGGGCCTGAGGCAGTGAAAGATCTAGAAAGAGCGACATCTTTCTCAAACATTGTCCAGCCTCCACTGGCACAGGTTTAGTGACCAAAGCCCTACAGCCAGACACCGCAGCAGTCTAGTCTTTGAACAGCATAGACTGCTAAGGCAGTCTTGCCAAAATAGAGCCTGACTATAGCTTCAAAACCTGGTTTAACCTGGTTCACAATGAAGGTGCTCCTAGTATAATGTAGACTAGTTAAAGCAATGAACTCTAAGCAAAAGGACTGCAGTCAAATCCAGGATCCATGACTTACCACCTGTGTACGCTCTAACCCTGTAAGCTTTTATTTCCCCACCCAACAAAATGAGAAATGAGCATCAGCTCAAGGGGATGTGA
>NW_007726250.1:715521-739328 GCF_000696425.1 Galeopterus variegatus
GCCGCCGTGCTTCCCAAGCGGCGCACTATCCAGTGCGCCACCGGGCCGGCCCTTTTTTTTTTTGAGTTTTCTTTTTTTAAAAAAGATGACCGGTAAGGGGATCTTAACCCTTGACTTGGTGTTGTCAGCACCACACTCAGCCAGTGAGCCAACGGGCCATCCCTATACGGGATCTGAACCCGTGGCCTTGGTGTTATCAGCACCGCACTCTCCCGAGTGAGCCACGGGCTGGCCCGTCAATCAGGAGTTTTCAATCCCAGTTTCCTCATCTTTACTATTTTCTTGAAACATAAACTTCTTTGAAATAATTTCAAATATCCAGAAAAGTTGCAAGAATAGAACAGAAAATTCCTGTATACCTTCATCCAGACTCCCCAGTTGTTAACATTTCATCACATTTGTTTTACCATAATCATTCTCTCTTGATATATTTGCACGTATATCATTTATTTATATAGACATTATTTTTTTTCCCCTAGATCATCTGAGAGTAAGTTGTAGACATGTGCCTCCTTATCCCCAAATTCTTTAGAATGTATTATACCTGGATGACAGTATTTTGTAACTGCAAGTACAATTATAAATATCAGAAAATTTGACTTTGATACAAATTCATTATATTATAGGAGAGGCAAAATTTTACCTCTACCCTCATAGGATTTTCAACTGGGCCTAAGAATTAAATGTACATAAGATAGATTAATAGGAGAAAAGCATACAAATTTATTTAATATAAGTTTACATGACATGGGAACTCTCTTAAGGAAATGAAGACTCAAAGAAGAAGTTAGAGCCAAACACTTAGAGGCTGAGATGAAAAAAGAGAAGTAAACTGAAAACATGACAAGGCAAAGGCGCTTGGGTTAGGGCAGTTAATTGGGTAAAAAATTGACTAGAAAGAGCTAGCTTTTTTTTTTTTAAAAAAGATGACCGGTAAGGGGATCTTAACCCTTAACTTGGTGTTGTCAGCACCACGCTCAGCCAGTGAGCGAACCGGCCATCCCTATGTGGGATCCGAACCCGGGGCCTTGGTGTTATTAGCACCGCACTCTACCGAGTGAGCCACGGGCCGGCCCTAGAAAGAGCTAGCTTTAACAAGGTTTTTTTGTACAGATTTCTCTTAATTTCAACTTTCTGCCATTGATGATAAAAATGTTATTTTCCACCTGGTATTGGGAGTTGTCTTCCATATGGAGGTTTTATCTCCTGCTTTAGGAGGAAAAAGGGGAAGGTCAGAGCGACCGTCTTGTATCTGTTGTTTTTTTAAGTGCCTTTAGCTCAAAATAATCCTTATGCCAAAATGGCATATCTTGGGGTGGCATGTTCTGAACTCCTTTAATATAAAGACTGTATTCATATACTGCCAAGTGTCCCAGGGCTATAACGTCCTTTATAGCCCTTTATAGCCCTTTTCCAGTACAGGCTCCATCCCGTGATCCTGCGTTGCATTTAGTTGCCTGCCTCTTTGATGTCCTCAGCCTTTGAAAGGACATCATTTCGAAAAGGACAGGCTGGCTGTTTTGCTGATGTCTCTTTATTTGAATAGCTCCCACCTTTAAATGGGATCATAACACCCCTCCCCGCCCCCCTCAACCACTGGGCTCTGTGATTTGAAGTGGGAAGCCCCCCAAGAAACAGAAAAAAGAAAAAGAAAAAAAAAAAAAGTGTCAAGTTCCCCGCGCAGCGCCTGGGCTGTCGCAGATGAGTTCCCTAAAACAGGGCTGCGGGGAGGCGCGACAGGGTTGGAGGAGCGGGGGAGGGGCAGGGTGGAAAGGCTGCTGTGACTTTGCAAGGATTCATCCCCAGCCAAGGACGTGCAGGTCCCACGTCACTGGCAGGGCAGGTCCCGACTCCGGCCCAGGCAGCCCAGGTTTTGCCCCAAGGGATTAAACCTGGAGCAGCTGGAACCTTGACTCAGCGGAAACAGACCTCGAGACCGTGGCTCAGCGAAAAGCTGCCCGGGACCGTGACTCAGCAGGAAAGGCGCAGCCACGCGGCTGGCTGGGGAAGGGAAAGGATGACTCAGCAAGGGCGGGGGGTGGGGGCGCCGAGCGGGACGAGCCCGGTGGTGTTGGCGCCGGGCCCTCTCTGGTGGCAACAGTTTGCTCCACTGTACCCCCGGCCCGGCCCCTGCCTCTTCACCTCTCTACGCACTAACAGGTCATTAACTGTGCAGGGTTACCGGGCCGCTTAAGGGAGCCCAGAAGTGGGGCGATTCCTGGTGGACACTCACCGGGTATCTTAACAAATGACCTTGGAGCCTCAGCAGCAGCTGGGAACTGCTACACCTGCCTGTGGAGGTGGTGCTTACTGTTGAGTGACTGGACAATCTCCTTCAACTCAATTCAACAAACACTTGATTGTCTCTCTGGGGCCTCAGTTGCCCCAACTTAAAACTGAGGAACAAAGACCATTTACCGTTCACTTAATGACATCCTACGGGTCTTTTATCATCTTTCACTTAGATAAATTTTTTTAGTAATCTTTCAATTTTTTCTTTTATGGAGGAAGGAGCCCTTAAAGACAAGGATGCCTTGGGCCCCGGAAGTCAGCATATGGCCTTGCTGGTAAGCAGGGGACTAGGGTGAGAACACAGTTAGTAAGAAATTCACAGTGGTGAGAAATGGCTGATGGGCTCACAGACAGGTGGTTAATACCAAACTTGGGTAGCTGCCTGTGCTGAGCACAATGTAGTTTTTCTTTTCTTTCTTTTCTTTCTTTTTTTTTTTTAAAGATGACTGGTAAGGGGATCTTAACCCTTGGCTTGGTGTTGTCAGCACTAACCGGCCATCCCTATATGGGATCCAAACCCAGGGCTTTGGTGTTATCAGCACCACACTCTCCCAAGTGAGCCACGGGCCAGCCCACAATATAGTTTTTCAACACACAGAACCCTCAGTCAAAATCTGCCCTTCGCAAAAGGCTTGGGCAGGGGTCTTCGTGGGAATGAAGGAATGGGCCTACCAGAGAAGAAATGGGAAAGGTTCCCAAAGCATGAAATGAGAGCAAGGAGACTTTTGGGACTGTGAACTCCCCCCACCAAGAGGTGTCCTGGTGGGTATGGTGGGGGCTATAGCCCTTGCATTTGAAAATTAAAGGATAAGGTGTTCTCACAGATTTCAGGACGTGGGGTGCCAGGGAGGCAGACTCTGTGTCTTAGTTTTCTGTTGCTTATAACAGAATACCTGAAACTGGGTAATTTATAAAGAAAAGAATTTTATTTCTTACAGTTTTGGAGGTTGGGAAGTTCAGTGTTGAGGGTGAGCATCTGGTGAGGGTCTTCTTACTGGTGGGAACTCTCTGCAGAATCCCAAGGTGGCACAGGACATCACATGGCAGGGGAACAAGAATGTGTTAATGTGCTCACTTGCTCTCCTTCTAAAGCCACCAGTCTACTCCCATGGTAACCCATTAATCCACTGACCCATTAATCCATGAGTGGATGAATCCATTCCTGAAGGCAGAGCCCTCATGATCCAATCACCTCTTAAAGACCTCATCTTTCAAATACCATAGTCCAATTTCCTAAACTCTTAACACCATTGAAAGGGGATTAATTTTTTTTTTTTTTTTAAAAGATGACCGGTAAGGGGATCTTAACCCTTGACTTGGTGTTGTCAGCACCATGCTCACCCAGTGAGCAAACCGGCCATCCCTATATGGGATCCGAACCCGTGGCCTTGGTGTTATCAGCACCGCACTCTACCGAGTGAGCCACAGGCCGGCCCCGAAAGGGGATTAAATTTTAACATGAGCTTTGGAAGAGACAAACATTCAAACCATAACACACTAGGTTACACATCATTGTAGATAACAAAGGGAACATGTTCAGGCAAAAGCGTTCTTCTGCTTTTTTTATTATGGATTTAGATAAAAACTCAAGAGCAGGATGACTGGGCAAAAGAGACTTCTGACATCTTTTGCTAATTATAGGTAAAAGTAAATTATTACTTTTTTTGAAAACTTTGAGTATTTCCCTCATTTTCTATAGCAAATATGATTTTTATAATGGGGGGATGATTTAGTGTATTTGAATGACAGCCAGGAGGAAGGAGCAGCTCAGTGCTCTGCAAGAAGTGAGCTGCTTGGCTGAGAGTGACCTGGGGTGGGGGTGGTGTCAGGGATGCACCTGTAAGACTCGTGTACCATGCACAAATCCCACACATCGGGATGGCTCACCTCACAAAGAACACGAGACAGAGACCGCTGCAATGAAGCAAGAGGAGTTTATTCCAGCATGCTGGGGTCACTCAGTCTCCTGGACAGGAGCGACCCCGAGCTCTTCACACAAGCACTTTTTATACAGTTTTTTAGACAGACTTTTGCAATAGGATGAGTTGTATACTGCTTACGGTTATCTGAGGTGACCTTTAGATTTATTGGTGGGCTTAAGTGGGCTGGCACACCAATAAGGAACAGTGTATTTCCCAATCATTTATCTTCCTTGTGGCCAGGTGGCCTCTAGGTAAGGAACTGGTCAGTTCCTGGGACTGGGTGGTGGTTAATCCCTTCCTGGATTTTAGCGTGCCTGGGCCCGCCTGGCCTCTGCTTAACCCCTTAGAAGCTGCCTTACTTAAAATGACATTAGTTATGTTTTCTCATTTTTAACAAGCATTAATACAGAAGCAAATTGTGCATGTTAAAGTTATATTTTTCTCTACACACCTGCTAAGGAAGAAGGAAAACTCTGGGGCTCCAGAAAGAGGCCTGCTCTGCTGAACCCGGGGTGGGGAGAAGCCTGCTCACAGGTCAGTTGGTGGGATTTTGCCCCTTTGGCTGGGCATCTGGCAGTGGGGGGAGAAAGGTGTTGGGGGAGATGGCAGGCACGGAGGAGGAGAAGTTGAGGAAGGATTCTCCCTTCCAGCAGGGTTGTGCAGGAAAGAGAAATAGAATCGGCTGGAAAAGGCTTCTCTGCACCCTGTGGCCCAATCATTTATCTTCCTTGTGGCCAGGTGGCCTCTAGGTAAGGAACTGGTCAGTTCCTGGGACTGGGTGGTGGTTAATCCCTTCCTGGATTTTAGCGTGCCTGGGCCCGCCTGGCCTCTGCTTAACCCCTTAGAAGCTGCCTTACTTAAAATGACATTAGTTATGTTTTCTCATTTTTAACAAGCATTAATACAGAAGCAAATTGTGCATGTTAAAGTTATATTTTTCTCTACACACCTGCTAAGGAAGAAGGAAAACTCTGGGGCTCCAGAAAGAGGCCTGCTCTGCTGAACCCGGGGTGGGGAGAAGCCTGCTCACAGGTCAGTTGGTGGGATTTTGCCCCTTTGGCTGGGCATCTGGCAGTGGGGGGAGAAAGGTGTTGGGGGAGATGGCAGGCACGGAGGAGGAGAAGTTGAGGAAGGATTCTCCCTTCCAGTAGGGTTGTGCAGGAAAGAGAAATAGAATCGGCTGGAAAAGGCTTCTCTGCACCCTGTGGAGTTTGGGGGTGGCGGGAAGCCCGAGGTAGCCTTAGGGTCTGGTATGTGCAGAATCATGTCCCCTCAACATTCACATGGTGAAGCCCTAACTTCCAGTAACTCAGATTAATTGGAGATTGTATTAGGGCCTAAAAGAGGTGATTTGGTTAAAATAAGTTGCCTTAGGGTGAGCTCTAATTCAATGTGACTGGTGTCCATATAAGACGAGGCAATGGGGACAGACTGGTACAGAGGGGAGACCATGCGAAGACACAGGGAAAAGACGGCCATCTGCAAGCCAAAGAGAGAGGCCTCATAAGAGACAACCGTGCCGAGACTTTGATCTCGGACTTCCAGCCTCCAGAACTGTGAGAACACACATTTCTCTTGCCACCCGGTCTGGCACTTTGTTATGCAGCTCTGGCCGACTGACGTGGCGTCCTAGACCCTAAGACGGGAGGGGCTCTGCAATGTTGGGCTCATCCAAACTCCTCTTTCCTCTCCTCCTCTCTCTGCCTTTATATTTGGAAAAAATTCCAGACTGACCCAAAGCGGAAAAGAATCGCGCAGGGAACACCAGCACGCCCTTCACCGACGTCACCCACGGTTAATGGTTTGCGCTCTGGTTTCTCTCTCTCCCTTTCTCTTTCATTTTTTTTCAGTTTTTCAGAAGGATTTGAGAGTCAATTGATGCTTCACTCCCAAGAGCAAGGACACAAAGTCACATTTTCATTCTGACACTAAGGAAAGTTAGTGCTGACTTCAGCATGTCCTGCAAGGCCAGTCCACATTCACGTTTCCCCAATTGTCTCTAAAACTGCTCTCTAGAGGGTGTCCACCCGCAAGGCCAGTCCACATTCACGTTTCCCCAATTGTCTCTAAAACTGCTCTCTAGAGGGTGTCCACCCGCCCCCCACAATCCACTCAAGGCTCGTTTTGGTTGTCTTGTCTTTTTAATGTCTTTTATGACATGACTCTTGAAGAACTGTTTTGAAGAGGCAGATCAGTTGCCTTGGAAATGTCCCGTGTTCTAGATGTGTCTTTTTCTTCCAGATTAGATTGTGATTTAAATGTTTTTGGCAAGAATATCATAGGGTGATGTTAAATCTTTTCATAAGGGAGATGAGGAAATCGAGAGCGAGCACGTTGGTGGCAGAGTTTTGATGCATTTCGATACCAGATTTTTTATTTGCCTGGGCAGGACAGGAAAAGCGCCTTTGTGTAAAGTGGGAGGCCCTCACTAAACAGAAGGAAAAGGATCTGTTACTATAAATGACATGTTCCTTCTCTATAAAGCTTGCTGTTTAAACCATCTGTAGACCTGGCTTTGGATCCCATTAGTGATAAGCTGTGTGACCTGGGCGAGTCTTTGAATGACTCTGGGTCTCAGTTTTTTGATATGTGAAATGGAGATAACAGTAGTACATACCCCCTAGGTTTGCATGAGGGTTAAATGAAAGTATCCGTGTTAAATGTTTAGCATTATGCCTGGCTCGTAATTGTTCGATGAAAAGTAATTGTTTGTTATACTTATGATTATTGACAAAAGTTCCCTGGCCCTGCCACCTGGCTCCATCCCCACACCCTGAAGTGAGTGAGCAGGAGTGAGGTGGAGGTGGGGAAGAGAGAGACAGGCTGGGGAAAATGCATGACCTAAAGTCTTGAGTGTCCCAGGCTTCTCCAAGGAGCACAGGACTCAGGGACAGTGGACTGAACAGCCCCAGGGCACTGTCCACACTTGGACCATGTGAATGGCCCCTGGGCTGGCCTGCACTGGGCCTGCCTGGCTGTCCAGGTGGCCCTGCAGGGCTGGGAGAATGTAACCCAAGGGCATCCCGCACCCGCTTCTGTGTCATGTTGTTCATGTGAGGAAACTGAGGTCTTAGAGGGAAAAGGGACTTGCTGACGATGTTAGGGAGTGAGTGGCGGAGGTGGGACAACCACCAGCATCTGCTGCCTTGACAGTTTCCACTGTGGGAAATGAAGGGGCTGAAAGGAAGGGGCGTCATGCTGGAGCCCTTGACAGAGCCTCTGTTTCCTCTTCTCTCATTAAATCTGGCTCGTGGACCATCACGAAGGCCACCTGTGGCAGTGTCCCTGGACACACTGTGCCAATCATCAAATGCTGGGAAGCATTTGGTTTTCAGGGGCTCCCTCAGCAGGCAGCTCTTCACAAAGGCCTCTACAGGGGTCCAAGGTCCAAGGGTCCTGTCTTAAGAAATTCCAGAACATGCCCCTGCCATCTGGGGAGGGGGCATCAGCCTGGGAAAGCAGTCTGGAGGGTGGGGGTGGAAAGCACCAGGCCTCTGGCATCAGGCAGAGCTGGGTGCTGGACTTTTTACCCATGCTGTCCGCACTGTGAATTTTTTACTCCACAGAGCCTCAGTTTCTTCATCAGGCAAATGGGAACGACAATCTCAACTTCCCAGGGTCAAATGAGATCACGGGTATAGGAGCTTGGTTGGCCTGGTGTGTGGTACGCAGTAGGTGCTTAATTGGGGACCCTTCTCCTCATTTCAAGGGGAGCACTGACTCCTGTTGGGTAATCAGTAATAACCATAATAGTGGCTAACACTGAGGGGACTGTCCAGTCTTGGGTGCTGCCACACTCAGGGCAGAGGCAGGAGGAGGGGACAAGGCCTGCCCAGCCCCAACACTGACAAGTATCGCAGCTTTACAGAAGGTTTTCTGGGCGCTGGGGAGGTAGCAGCTTCACACGGGGAGCAGAGTCTTCCTCCAGAGCCTCGCTTGTCTACACCATGGATGGCACTGCCTGACTCCCCTGGGGGAGGGGCGGCTGGGGGCTTAGTGGTGGCCAGGGACTTGCAGTGGAAGGGCTTTGTGTCACATCCCAGGGCCCGCCAGTGTGAGACCCTCCTTTTCCCTCTGGCTTGGGACCACAGTGTTTGAGATGTTGGCTTCTCCAACAACCTGGGATCCTAATGGCCTCGCCTGCCAGCCTTCAGTGGACATAGTGCTCAGAGTCACTGACAGGAGGGGCCGTCTGTCCCCTCGCCCGTCCTGACTTCTGCCCGAACCAGCTGTTCTTCCCCCCGAGTCCTCTCCCTCCTCCCACACCAGGGTCACTGAAGCAGCCCAGCTACTGTTTCCTAAACCCGGCGGGGGTGGGGGCGCCCCCAGCTCACAGATACAGAGGCAGGGCTGACGAGGCTGCGGGGAGGGAGGGAGTTGGGACTAATGGGGATGGCATGGACCATGTCATGTCTCTGTGCCCCTGTTTCCTAAACCCGGCGGGGGTGGGGGCGCCCCCAGCTCACAGATACAGAGGCAGGGCTGGCGAGGCTGCGGGGAGGGAGGGAGTCGGGACTAATGGGGATGGCATGGACCATGTCATGTCTCTGTGCCCCTGAAGGGGAAATGACAGGTGAGAGAGTGGCCGACTGGCCATCCCCTCTGGGTTCCTGGAGTGGCTCACTTGCCTCCCCACACAGGTGAGCCCACCTTGCCACCCATCAGCAGAGCCTCTCGGAGGTTGTTTGGAGGACTCGAATGGGTGCTGGGTGGCCCCCCTGAGATTCTAGATCTCTCTGGTCGCAGATGAGTTACTAGCTGTGTGACCATGGGAAACTCACTTGCCCTTATGGGGCCTCATCGAGCTCATCTGTGACAGAGGGATGTTGGATTAGATCAGAAATCCTGAACTCGGAGGCCGCCAGGGGCTGCCAGGCAGCACCAGTGAATGGAGCTGGCAGAATGGGGGCCGTTCTGGAGCCCACATGTCCTATGTAAAGGGGGCCATTGGAGCTCAGCTCTAGCAGACTGTTGCCATGCAGGACATCCTCTTTTATTATTATTTTAAATGAGAAATTAGAAATTAACACTAGACTGGTTTTAAAAAATAATCCCTCTACAATAGCTGACATGGCCCATGGGCCACCACTTTGAGACCTCTGGGTCAGCTGGGTTTTTCTGTTCCCTCTTGCTATCTGGCAGGTTCTCTGATTGTTTGGTGGGTCTGTAATTCCTTGGGGGTTGGGTGGGGTTGATGGGGTTGGGGTTTCAGAGATAACTCCTGCCTCTTCTCCTCTGTCACATTTCCATGCTGCCCCACATCACTCAACATTCCCCGGAGGCCACAGACCCCACAGACATTCTGCTTGTGCTCAGGGACCAGTGTCAGACTGTGCTGTTGTCATTCCACCCAGGTGAGGGCTTCCGGGGGGCAGGTCATCATGGATCAGCCCAGTGGAGTTCAGCAGCTGGACCGGGTTTCATGAAGACTGGAGCCCCATAGGTTTCTACCAATAATAGGTCAATCAATCAATTATCTGTTTTCGCTGACTGCTCCCTATGTCTGGGAGGACAAGGGCTGTGACCCGATCCTCGCAGTATCCCCAGAGCCTAGCCAACAGTGGGCTCATAGCTATTCATTGGTTGATGGGCATTTGGCTTGTTACCACTTTTTGGCTATTATAAATTATGCTGCTATGAATATACTAGGTGTATTTTTTACAGCCTTGCACATTTGAAAATGTCTTTTCCATGTGAAAAACAAGTTAGCTGGTGAAGAAAATGTGTGGAGGTCACTCTTTTCCCCCTTCAAAATTTTGTATGTTTCTCTGCTCTCCTGATATTTATTGTTCTGTAGAAGTAACGGGCTACCCTTGTAAACTTCTTTCTTTTCCCTAAATTCTTGTAGCAATTCTTCCTCAATATAGTAATTTTTATTTATTTATTTATTTATTTTTTCCTTTAAATTTTTATTTTGTCGATATACAGTGTGGTTGATTATTATGGCCCATCACTGAAACCTCCGTCCCTCCTCCCTCTCCCACCTCCCACCCAACAATGTCCTTTCCGTTTGCTTGTTGTAACAACCTCAAAGGATTGTAGTTGTTATATCTTCTTCCCCTCTTCCCCCCCGGCTATTTTTTGTGTGTGTGAGTGAATTTATTTATTTATTTTTAGCTCCCACCAATAAGTGAGAACATGTGGTATTTCTTTTTCTCTGCCTGACTCGTTTCACTTAACATAATTCTCTCAAGGTCCATCCATGTTGTTTCCATGGGCAGGATTTGAAGCTGGAAATACTGAGCCCAGATTTCTAAGCTGGGGAGACAAGACTGAACGAAAGCCAATTAGGATCAAAGGGTGTGGGGTGAGCCCAAGAGTTTGCCTTAATTGCTAATTAGATTTAAGTAACTGCTCAAAGCCACACAGCTTATAAATTGCGAAGCCTACAGGTAGCGCATTTTTTTATTGTGATAAAATATACATAACATTTACCATTTTAATCATTTTTGTGTGTACAGTTCAGTGGCATTCAGGACATTCCATATTATCATGCAACCACTGCCACCACCCATCTCCAGAACCTTCCATCATCCCAAACTGAAACTCTGTGCCCATTAAACAATATGCCAATTAGATTTTACAGCTTACTTTAAGGGCCAGTGCTGGGGGCTGGCCAGGTGGAATGGATTCCCATGGGAGATGGAAAGTGCCCTGTCACTGGAGGTGTGCAAGCCAAGAGTGGGCATGAGACGTGGGGTTGGCTGGAAGGGCACCACCAGTCCGTGACTCTGTGCGAGTCTTTACCAGGTTTCTGTTGGAGGCTGAGACAAAAACCTTATGTACTGCTGCTCGGGGTGGGAGGTTTGGCTGTGCAGCAGGGCTTTTTTGTGTCTCAGGGGACATGATCTGACCTGCAGTTTAGCTGTGTTGAAAACAAGCTGTCCTATAATGAGGTGCATCCATTCCACCTCACACAACCTCCAATCTCGCCAGGCCTCTCTTGGTCCAGTGCCCAGACATGGCGAGTCCATTCTCGCTCTTGCTCATGCCATCACCTTCCAGAAATGTCTAACAGCCCCCTTCCTCCTCTGCAAGTGAGGGGGAGTTGGAGAGTTTGTCGAGTGTGGTGACAGGGCGGCTGCTGTGGGTTGTCTACTCAGTAGCCATCCCCCTCCCCTTGATGACAGGCCCCCAATTTGTTTGGGATCCAGATGGAAACATGGATCCAGGGAAGGTGGGCCGGGAGCCAGGGCTGAGTCATGGCTGGCCTAAGGCAAAGACTCTAAGCCATCTTGTAGTAATTCCATTCCTCTGAGCCAGTGCAGTCCTGGAGGTGAACTCCTGATGGTTGAATGGTGGCTCAGGAGGATGGGAGTGGCTTGTCTGAGGTGACAGTGCAGCTGGGCCCCAAAAGATGAGTGCGTTAACTTGGGGGAGGCGGAAATGTCCTAGAGGGAACAGCACATACAAAGGCCCTGTGGTCAGGGCATGAAACTTCTGAGGTGTGAAAGACAGCCTGTGTGTCTGAAGTGCAGAGAACCTGGAGGGTGTGGCCTTGGAAGCCAGGCCAGGAGGTGGGTCTTTAACCTGAGAGCAAATGGAGGTTTTAAGCGTGTGTGTTAGGGTGCAGAGGGTGCGGGTATTATAAAACTCTGTCAGATTTGCCTTTTGAAATTGATTCTGGCTGCATGTGAGGAAGACACTGGGGAGGGACGCAGAGCCAGGCTTTAATCCCCTAACTTCACAGCCAGTAAAAGTCCAAAGTCCTGCAGAGTGTGGAGCTGCCTTGCTCTTGTGTTTCCACCGCTTCCCTGCCCTGCCATGCCTGCTGCTTCCTGTGTCTGCTCTGTGCTGTGCTGACTCGGACATGAAACTTGACCCCTTCTCCATTTCCACACAACACTACTCTTGATGAATACTTGTGAGCAGAGCATTTACTAAAGATCTTGGGGTCACAGAGAGGGGTGGCATCAGCGGCCACCCAGAAAACAATTTAACATAGCATGTGTTCTTCCAGGTCTTTCTGGGCTATCCCCCTTCTCCGCCTTCTCCCACCTCAAGAGTTCATCTCTGATCCTCCGCCAGCCCTTTGCCTGGTGCCTGATGGTGACCAGTGGCTCACCATCTCCCGGCCCCTCTCTGGTCTCTGTGTTCTCTTTCTCTTCCAGACGGTGCCACAACTGACTATTCATCTCCCTCTCCTATGCAGAGCAGTTCAGCTCTACCCAGCCCCCTCTCCAAGCTCACAGTTCCGAAGTCACAAGTCCAAACCTGAACGTGGCATAGTTTCAGTTCTCTAATCAACTGTGTCCAGTCTCTTATTTGCATCCCTGTGACATCTCAGGCAGATTTGCTAACTTTCTTGTCACTTCCAAGCATGAAAAAGTCCAGTCTTCAAGTTTAATCTCACATGAAATTTAACGCCACTTCCCACCCTCCTCTTAGTGCCTCAGGGCTTTGCTCCAACATCCCCTTTCCTGGTGTCTTGGGGTCCCTTCCTTCTCTGGCTGGCTGAGATGGGGAGGAGGGGGACCTCAGCTGGTGCCTCTGTGGTCTTTGCTGTGTGATGTCACTGCTTCTCTGGCCATCACCGGTGGGCCCTTGATGTCTTCTGTGTGGCAGGCATCTATGCAGGCTCTGGATGGACAGATGATGGAGGAAAGGATGGTGTACTGGCATACGTGTTGGACGAATGAATAGCAGGGTGGTAGATGGACCATTGGTGAATAGATCAGAGGAAAGGGACATAGATGGAGGAAGGGCTAGAACGTATTGGTGGTTACCAACCTAGGGGTCTCTGACCATCCCCTTGGGTCCTCAAGCTCTACTGCAATATTTGAGAGAGCTCAGTCATGTCTGGTCTGGATCCTTAGCTGGTGGGCAATGGGTGAGCTCCTGGTTGGAGAGAAACTGGGGAGGGGTAAGGAGAGAGGGGATGGAGCTTCTCACTGGAAGCTGGGGTCCAAAAGCCAAGATTACCAACAAATGTGAGCAAAATAAGTAGCCAATTTGAGAGCGAAGGAGCCCGTCCTAAAGCCAGGTTTGCAGAGCTGAGGTGGGGGACCAGAGAGCAAAGCCGTGCCTATATGCGGCCAGTGTAGGAGCCCGGGCAGCGCTGAGCGGGTCTATCCCTGCATCCTGCCCTTTGGTGGACCCATCGGGGCTGGACAGACAGAGCTGTGTAGTTAGTTCCCTGGATAGGGCTGCCTGGGCAACTGGAGCACTTTTGGCAGGAATGAGATACTGCCTTGGACACAAAGTCTGATTACTGGTGCACAAAAGAGAAAAATACAAACTACTCAATGCATTGTAAAATGTTTTGTAGACACAAAACAAAACAAACACAGTCCTTCCAAATCCAGGGTCCTGGGGAAAACCACAATAAAGGAGTTCTTTGGTGAGAGAAGGTTTAGGACCCACTGGCCTCTGAGGTTTAACCTTCTGTTGGAGCCCAGAGTGGGGTGCAGGGTGCTGGGAGGTGTTTCCACAGAGATCCTTCCCAGTACCCTCCATTCGCCCCCTCCTGCTGGGCAGGTTCAGCAAAAGACCTGAATTCTAGTCTTGGTTCTGCCGCAAGTTTGCTGTGTGGCCTTGGGCGAGTTTCTGCACTGCTCTGGTGCTACCATCTCCATGGCTGGTACAGAGGGACCCCTTGCAGGAGTCCAGCAGTTTCTGCAGATTGAATGGCCCATGAGGCTTAGGTCCACATACACATTTGCATCCATGTGTGCACACACGGGCACGCACAGTGACTTTTCTAGCCCCAAGGCAGCCTTACATGTAGCCCCAGCCCAAGAATAAAATGCATTTCACCCTGACCCACAGGACACTTTCTCCCCGGAAAAGGGGACTCAGTGACTCCACTTCCCAGCTGTGTGACCTTGGATTAGTTGGTTGACCTTTCTTTTTTTTTTTTTTTTTCCTTAAAAGATGACCGGTAAGGGGATCTTAACCCTTGACTTGGTGTTGTCAGCACCACGCTCACCCAGTGAGCCAACCGGCCATCCCTATGTGGGATCCGAACCCATGGCCTTGGTGTTATCAGCACTGCACTCTCCCGAGTGAGCCACAGGCCGGCCCAGTTGGTTGACCTTTCTGACCTCACTCCTCTCCTCTGTAAAATGGGGATTCCTTTTCCTTCTGTCATAGGAGCATCCAAGGGCTTGAGTGGGGGCAGGGTCCAGGGGGGAGCACGGGCAGGCCCCTGGCCCTTCTCTTCAGTCGCCCCATCTGCTTGCCCTTTCCTGGGGCTAGCCCAGGGGTGGGTGCGAGGATGTTCCCCAGTTTGGGTTTCGCTCCCCTCCTGCCCCGGGCACCGAGCAGGGTGTGGAGGCGGCTGCCCCTCTGCCTCTCACCCTTTCCTACCATGGAACCTGGTGGCAGGTGTTTTCCCCACCCTCGCTTGTCCTGGAGTGAAAGATGAATCCAGTGGCCCTGCCTCCCCATCTCAGTAGATATTTGGGTTTCTTTCCTTGCATTTCTTTCTTTTCTGGAAGGAGGATTGTGGAATTTGGGGGTTGAGTGGGGAGAATAGCAGAGTGAAAAGGGGTCTTAGGATAACCGAATTAAGTGGGAGGGGGAAACTGAGGCCTAGGGAGAGGAAAGGGCTTGCCCCCAGTGAAACAGTAAGTCAGCAGCTATGCAGG
The DNA here is from genome assembly GCF_000696425.1 of Galeopterus variegatus. Classification (NCBI taxonomy): domain Eukaryota; kingdom Metazoa; phylum Chordata; class Mammalia; order Dermoptera; family Cynocephalidae; genus Galeopterus; species Galeopterus variegatus. The sequence continues at coordinate 730,325 of NW_007726250.1, forward strand.
TCAGAAGCTGGGTCTGTGGATTTCCAGGCAGTGCTGGAGCCACCACAGCACCTGGCCTGACAAAGGGCCTGCCCTGCCTGCCCTGTGCTCATGGGTAGGTGGGGGCTGCCTCTTCCCCAGGCCAGGCCACAACATGGAGCCTCCAAGGACCCTGCCCTGGGCAGGGAGGTGGCATACGAGCTGAGGCAGGCCCCTCCCTTCCCTGGGCCTCTTGTTGCCCTGACTGTACATATTACAGTGGCCTCAGGATGTCCAAGGGCCCTGCCTGCCTGACTCTGACCCACTGGGGATTTGGGGCTGAGGTCACTGTGGGCTCCTCCCCTCTGTTGGCCAGCCTGGACTGTGGGACCAATAGGGGTGCAGTCCAGCCTACGGCAGGGGCAGGAGAGGCCAAAAGCGTCCCGAGTCAGAGGCAAGGGGAGAAGATGGGGCCCAGTGAGGCTGCCTCCTGCAGTCCAGTCCAGGGGGGGAGAAGTGGACCCTGCCAGCGCCACACCCCGCCCCCGTCTACTCTAAAACATGATGGACAGGGGCCCGGCTCCCAGCGCCTGTAGCCCCCGTCCTCTACTCTCCCCCTTCTGCTCTGCTCCAGCCCCATGGCCAGTCCCTTCTGGTTCCCAAGGCTAGGCTGGCCCAAGGATGGACCTACCAGCCACCCTCAAAGCCCCGCTAGGGGCAGGGGCAGGAGTGACGGTAGGTGTTAGATGTGGCTGCCCCTCTGCAGAGCCTGGGAGAACAGCCAGAGCACCCAGAGGGAGTCCATATGTCTAACTGTCATGGGCTGAGTCGTAACCCCAAATTCATTATGTGGAAGTCTTATCCCCCAGTACCGCAGAATGGGACTGTATTTGGAGACAGGGCCTTGGAAGAGGTATTTAAGGTAAAATGAGGCGGGTAAAATAAGGTGGTAAAATAGTCTGGGCCCTATCCAATATAGCTGGTGCCCTTATAAGAAGAGGAGATAAGGACACAGACACACACGGGGGGATGACCAAATGAGGACACAGCGAGAAGGTGGCCAAGGAGAGAGGCCTCAGAAGAAACCAACCCTGACACACCTTGACCTCGGACTTCCAGTCTCCAGAACTATGAGAGAAGAAATTCCTGCTGTCCAAGCCCTCCAGTCGCGGGCTTTGTTACTGCAGCCCTAGCAGATGAGCACGCTGACCAAGGATTTCTCTGGTGCTTTCTAATGAAGGGGTACGGAGGGGTAGTTTGGAGGTGTAAATACCAGAACTGCACAAACGTTTGGATGGTTTGTGGGGATAGCGGGGCCCACACATCACTTCATAGAGGCTCACTCTGACCATCTGCTTAAAATTAAACCTCTTGTTTCTTTTTCTTCCTCTTCCCTTCCTGTCCCACAGCCATGAGATGGGCCCAGGAAGGCTGGCGTCTCCTCGAGGTGGGGGTGGGGTGGGGTGCAGTGGAGTGGAGCTGGGCCAGGAGGGGTCTAAGCGGGGCTGAGGTGGTCCATGGGGGATGTGGGAGAGGCAAGAGACAGCAGGGGCAGCGCAGTGGTAGCAGCCGAGAGTGGTTACCGATGGGGTTGAGCAGATACACTAATAAAGGAAAGACCATGGGAACCAGGTTTCTCATGGCTGGAGAAGACCTGCAAATACGGAAAGCGGGAAACGAGGAGTGTGTGGTGTTGGACTGTAACTGGAGTCGCTGGCGTGAGCTCATGATTTTCTGCATATATGGCCAGAAACAGCAGTGCACCCCGATCTGAGCGAGTGTCACTGAGAAGGAGTGGGAGCAAGGAACCCATTGCTGAGCATAGCCAGGGATCTGCAGCGAGCACAGAGGGCACGGGGCTCGCTTTTGTCCCCCCAGAGTGCCCGTGGCTGGGCCCCCAGCTCCTCTCACTGAATCCTCCCTACACCCCTGTGAGTCAGGAGATATAAGAAGATCTGAAGCTTCCAGAGATTACATCCCTTGTCCAGTCACATAGCAGAGCGGGTTGAGGCCAGATCCCCAGCTCTCAGCCTCTTAACACCATGCCTCTGTCATGGGAAAGGGGTTTGCATGGGCAGGGAGGAGCAGTGCTACCTGCCCCTCTGTGTCAGCTAGGGGAGGGGGGCCGACCTGGCGGCGGACTCCTCCGGGGCACCCCTGCACGGTATATGCAGCACTGCTGCCATCTCGTGGTTGATGTGAGACACTGACCCTGAGCTGAGGCTAGAGCTGCCTTCCAGAGCTGGACATACCTCCAGCCACCTGGGAGAGGGCAGGGGTTTCCACTGCGTGTCAGCAAAGCCCAATCCAGGACCTCCGGGTGGGACCCCACCTCGCTCCCATTGCTGGGACCAAGGTAGCCATGGCCCCCCCTTAGGGGCAGTAGCCCAGTCCAGGAGGAGGGACAGGCACAGTGCTCTGGTTCTGTGCCAGCTGGGGAGTAGGGACAGGGTTGTCCTGGAGGCAGAGCCCATACTTGAGAGCTGGGAAGGAATACCAGAAGCTGAGTTAGGGGTCTCTGAAATTACCCAGGGCTCAGAGGGGCAGTGCTCTGAGAAGGGTGTCTGAAGCAGAGGCATTCTGGAACGGAGGGGGTATCATCCATGACAACAAAAACAATACGTATGGAGCATTTTCTATGTGGCAGGTGCTGTGCTACTTGTTGGTTCAGTCAACCCTCACAACAACCCTATGAGGGAATGATTGTTATTAGTCCATTTTATAAGTGAGGAAACTGAGGCACAGAGAGATTAAGTAATTTGCCTAAGGCCACACAGCTCAGAAGTGGCTGCCCTGCTAGGATTTCCTGGTTTATGCCAATTGGAAAGGTTGTTCCCCTGTCATGGAGTTGGATGCTGACAGTGGGGCAGGGGTGGAGGGGTCAGTGTGGCCCAGGTTGGGAGGGAGCAGAGGGGGCGGGGGCTCTGTCAAGAGGCCTCCAGGCAGTTCTGGTCAGCGCTGCCTCCCAGGTGACCCCTGCCAACTGGGCCCCCAGCTCCACTCAACCCCTCCTCCCATGTCCTTGGCCCAGTGCCCTCTTCCGATGCAGCTGGGCTCAGCAGGAGCCGCTGGCACCTCCTTAATCCTGCCCCTCGGCACCAGGTGGACGCCCCACTGCTGCCCAAAGCTCCCCTCGCCAGGCAGCTGGTCCTCATTTTCGTGGGGCCCTGACTTCCTGCCACTGTGAAGCGCTCCCCCCGATCCTGCAGCCTCAGACACAGAGTCTGCAGCTGGGAAGCCCAGCCCGGCTGCGCTAATGGCCTCCTGCCAGCGCCTCCCTCACCCACTGCCCAGTCCCAGCCTTCTCTCTGGAGGGGCCCTGAAGGAACCCCGTGCTGTCTCAGCCAGTGGAAGCTGAGACCTCTGTAGGGCACCCTTCCTGCCTGGCATTCAAGGCTCTCTGCCGCCCGGCCGCACCTGGCCTCTGCAGCCTCAGGCCATCCTCACAGAGGCCTCCCTGACCTCTACAACTTTTCTTCATTTCAAAGCAGGAAACAACAGGCCACCTCTGTATCCCCAGCACTTAGCACCGTGCCTGGTGTGCAGCTGCACTTGGGGAAGACTGTACAGAGGAAAGAATTCGGCAATTTTAGCTGTTAGCAGGGCCCTGAGCCCCTGGAGCCATCCACGGAAAGTTTCCCGGGCTTTCTGGCTGACGTGGGGGAGAGGAGGCCTTAGCTTTGATCCTTGTAAAATCACAATGCCCATAAAGAGTCCCCAGTTGCAGGGGAGAGACTCAGGGAGGCAGGTAGCGGGCAAGTGAGGAGGGGATGGTGGCCCCCACTCTCCCATCACTTACTATGACTAGGCAAGCCCCTGCTTCCCCGAGCCTGTTTCCCCACCTGTAAGAGGTGGTCAAACTACCAACCCCTCGGGCTGTTGTGAGGTGTGGAAAAGGCCAGGCCTGGTGCGGCCCACAGCAGGAGCTCAAAAATGCCCTGAATGTGGGTGGGGAGGGAGGCCTGGCTCATGGCAAGCTCTGAAGCCTGGCCTAGACCATGAGCTGCCTGAGGGCAGCATGCCTCCCTCCTCCTTAATCTTTCTGTGCCTCGGTTTCCTCACATGTAAATGGGCTAATAATAGGGATGGGACAAGACTTGGGTCCCATTGTGCCTGTTCCCAAGCTGCCGTCCTTGCCCCAACTCTAGCTGGAGGACTGGGGTAGGCCGCCTAGACCATGAGCTGCCTGAGGGCAGCATGCCTCCCTCCTCCTTAATCTTTCTGTGCCTCAGTTTCCTCACATGTAAATAGGCTAATAATAGGGATGGGACAAGACTTGGGTCCCATTGTGCCTGTTCCCAAGCTGCCGTCCTTGCCCCCACTCTAGCTGGAGGACTGGGGTAGGCTTGGTCTACCATGTGCCCAGCTCTAGACCACACCTCAGAACATAGGTGCTGCCTGCCCACTGGCTCCTGAGGACCTGGGTGTTCCGACTTCTGCTTTCCTCCTGGCTGACTTCTCAGGCAGGTCAGCTGCTCCAGCCCCACGCCAGCACCCTTCCCTCCCACCACTGAGGGCTGGGCCTGGAGGCTCCAACATGCCTCCTACAGTGATTCCTGGGGAGCCTGGGGTGGGGGTTCCAGACTGGAAAAGGTATACCCCAAGGCCTGGTGCCCTTGAGCTGCCATGGAGTGAAGTAAGAACTGACCCCTGCACCTGCCCTGTGGCCCAGCGCCTTGAGCTGTGTGCCAAGTCATCCAAACTGAGCTCAGTGTTGTCATCTGAGAAATGGAGACAATGCGCTTATGCATGAGGAAGTGCCCAGCACCTGACAAACGACCGCATCTGTCTCCTGTTCTCTGAACAGGGGCAGCTCACATTCTCCACTGAGTCACAGTCTCAGAATCCGCAGAATGAGGATGTGGTGACAATTCCATAAACCAGCCTACCTGGCACCTGGGCCTCAGACGGGATGGCCGGGCTCCTCCCTGTGGCCTGTTTATGCAACACGCCAACACCCTCCACATGGTCCCGACCTTGTGATCAATGTGCCATACTGCAGGGCAGGAGCTGGCCCGAGGGAGACAGCAGAGGGAAGGTGCAGGACAGCACTCGGGTGGCCCGAGGGGGACAGCAGTGGGAAGGTGCAGGCGGTACTTGGTGGAGCTGAGGTGCACAGGGGTGGCTCGGCGTCTGAGCTTTGTCTGCATCATCTGCAGATGCCCACCTCTCGGACGGCCACCAGCCCCCCAGCCCAAAGTAGTCCCTGGCTCTGTGAGGCCGACAAGTCACTTCCCACCAGGAGACCGAAGAGCACTGCTAGCGGGGGTTTTCTACCTTTAATTGGGGATACAAAAGGCACCTCTCTCAGTACAAGAGGATCAATAACAGGGGCCCCAGAGCTGGCAGAGCCCTGCCAGGAGGGGCAGAATGAAAGAAAAGGCAGTGGAGGGAAAGCTGGGCCCAGGCGTCCTGAGGCCTCACCCCACCCTGTGCAGCTTCGTACCTGGACAGTGTGCAGCTCAGCAGAGCCTACCCTGCCCTCAAAAGCTAACCAAAGCCTTCAGGCTCCAGGAGGCAGGGGCTGGGGAGGGTAGTGAGCCTACCCTGCCCTCAAAAGCTAACCAAAGCCTTCAGGCTCCAGGAGGCAGGGGCTGGGGAGGGTAGTGACGAGAGGCAGTGACGGAGCTTCCACAGTCACCAGCCTCCCGCCAGGCCTCAACTGGCAGTGTGGGAGCTGAAGGGCTCCTCTAGGGACAGGTCCAGGGTGGCGATCAGCCAGGGCAAGGAGAGCGGCACATCGGTCAACCAAGCAGCCAGCCTGTCTGTCCTGGGCCTCCCACTTCTCAACAAAGTTGCAGTGGCCGGTGGGGGTGGGGAAGGAGGCAGGAGCAGCCAGGATCCCACTGAAGAGCTGACCTATTCTTCCAATGCATCCCGCTGCTGCCCCATCCCCCCAGCCAGCACAGCCCAGCCGCAGCACAGGTCAGCTCCATCCTCAGGGAGGAGAGAAGAGGGTAACACGCCACCCCCAAAGCAGCTTTAACACCAAAGGAGGGAGAGAGGCCCCAGGCCAGGGGTGCAGCAGCGGAGGCCTGGGCTGCTGGCAGACTGATCCTGCCCTCACAAGGCAAACAGCATGTCCTCATCTTTCTCCTTCATCTTCTTCCGAGGGGCTGTGCCAGCGAAGGGCCCTGGGGGTCTTTCAGCTGAGGGGCTGGAGAGGTTGGGCAGTCGATCGGCTGCTTTGGCCCGTTCTTCCAGGAACTTATCAAATTCTAGAGGAAGGAGAGAGAGGGTGGGGGTGGGCTCTGAGGCCCAGAGCCCAGGGAAGGGGTGGGTGGGCACGGGCTGGGGACTACTACCTTCGCTGGTGACACCCTTAGGCTCTTCTGCATCTTTGCCCTGAGAAAGCAGAAAGAAAGGAGGCCGAGGTTAGCCAGGCACCTGGGAGCAATGCACAGTCCATCTCTGCTCTCTATACTTCATGGTGGGGTGGGGTAGCGTAATGGCTTGGGCCCTGCTGAACCAGAGTGTTGGTTCCAAGCTCTAGCTCTGCCCCCAGCTGCTTGAGACCAGGACCCTGGCTCTACCCCTTCCTGAGCCGCAGGGCCTTGGGCGTTACCCGCTTCCCTGAGCCTTGGTGTTTTCTTTGGTAACATGGGGATGTTGATGCTAACTGGGAGAGTTGCTGGGAAGCTAGGATGGGATAATACACACAGCACACCAAGCTGTGTGCCCAGCGGGTCCTGGATGAACACTCACTTCTTTCTTCCCAGTGTCTGGAGTGTCCCATGTGGAAATGCTGACACCACAGGTCTGAGGGTCATTCATGCTAAAGCTGGGGACTGGGAGGGGCTGGGGATTCTGCACCAGATGGAAGGGTCCAAGTTCTTGCCCCTGTCCTGACCTTGCAGACTGCAGGAGGCAGCCTCTGGGCCTGGAAGGGCCCTGTATGGAGGGGCCAGTCTGACTCCTGCCCCTTCAATACCTAGGGGGCAGCATGACTAGGGACCTCCATCTCCTGGCACCCACCTGCCTCTTTCTGGGCACTTCCCTTTAGAGAAGGGCAGCTGATTGTCCTTGGTCTGGCATTCCCTGCAGCTGCCTATGTCTTCTGTAAAATGGGGTGATGGTGCTTCCCTCTGAGTGGCTGGAGGTCTCCATGAGCTCTTGTGGATACAGAGCTTGGTGCTGTTGTAGTTCCCCAGTTACACTTCCTAGCCCTTTCCGTCTTCCCCACAGGGGACTGGCACCCACTGGGACCTTGCCCTGGGAGCATGCTCTGGGAAGCAGCTCAGAGGGCTGCTAGCAGTGCCCAGGCCCTTCTCTAGGAGGCAGTGCCCTGGAGTAGGCAGGTGGTGGTAAGAGACGGGGGCAGTAGCACTTGCCCTTCTTACCATCTGCTCACCCTGCCCCCTTCTGGGCACTGCACAACTCTGCCCTGGCCCTGTGGCCATTCATTTCTTCATGGGAAAAATGGGATCCCCTGCCAGGGGTGGGCCTGAGCCTTTGCTTCTGGGCTGGGTGTACACAACTTACCACGTCAGTGGACAGCCACTGCTCGATGTCCTCCATGAGGCAGGCCTGGGTGACAGGGATCTGGAAGGAAGGGCAGAGGGTAAGGCAGGCATGGGTAGTGTCCAGGGTGACATGGTAGGAGGCCTTATCAACTCAATGTCCACCAGCTTGGTGGCTTTGGGCAGTCCCCCACCCCTGCCCTGAGCTGCCGCCTCCTCATTTAGACCTGTCCTGTCCTCTTTGGGGGGTACAGACCCTGGCATACCCTCTTCCAAGATGGCTGTGCCCAGCTGCCTGTGCCCCATGGTTCTGCCCACTGTGCCACGCTGTGGGCAAGGGAGGTGCAGGGCCAGCTGAGTAGGCAGGAGATGGGGACCGGGCTCCTAGCAGCTGGAACAGGACCAGGGGTCAAGGGGAGCTCTCTCGTCCATGAGAAGAGAGAGAGGACCCCCAGCTCTGACATGGCAAGGGTGTGGGTTGGGTTCCAACCTGAAGGAGAGGGGCTTTGTGTACAGGCCCAGGGCAGGGACTATACCACAAGGGCTCAGGAGCATCTGACAAAAGAATGTGCAGAGCCCAGGGAGGGACCAGAGACGTTTTCTAGGAGCCATCAAGTTGGGGTGAGGGCACGGTTAGTGAGCCAGGAGTCTCCAGGTTCTGTCTCCTGGCACCTCTGCAGACTGAAAGTTCATGACAGAAGGGGGCACACAAGGGGCTGGTAGGAGGGAGGTGCTGAGGTGGCCAGAGCAGGCCAGGCTGGTGGGCTCAGAGGGGCAGTGGCTAGGGACTGAACTTTTCCCTTTGGGCCACAAAGACATGGCTCTGCCATGATGGCTCCTGCATGGGCTGGGACTGGGGGCTTCTCTAACCACTTCTGCAGTGGCAGACTTTGGGGTCAGAAGGATGTGACTCTGGCGCAGCCCCTTAGTACAGTGGCTCTGGGCAGGCTACTTGGCTTCTTTGCGTCTCATTCCCTGCATCTTCAGGGAGAGAGAGCAACAGTCCCTGCCGTCCATTCTGCTGTGAGGATGAGGTAAGGTAATGGATGTCGCGAGCTCAGCACAGGGCCTGGCGCAGAGCAGATGCTCAAGCAGTGCTGGTTACAACTTCTTGCGCATTAGAAACAGCGCTGACAACACTACTTATAGCTGCTCTTCAGATCCTTGGACAAAGAGAGGGAGGGCAAGTCTTTCTCCGACCCAAACCGATGTGGTCTCCCAGCTCCGTCACCAGCACCCAAGGACCCAGGGGGCAGCAGGAGCCCAGAGGAAAGGCAGGAGCCGCCTTCCCAGCAGCAACTGCAGCAGCAGCAGCAGCAGCAGCAGCAGCAGCAGCAGCAGCAGCAGCAGCAGCAGCAGCAGCAGCAGCAGCAGCAGCAGCAGCAGCAGCAGCAGCAGCAGCAGCAGCAGCAGCAGCAGCAGCAGCAGCAGCAGCAGCAGCAGCAGCAGCAGCAGCAGCAGCAGCAGCAGCAGCAGCAGCAGCAGCAGCAGCAGCAGCAGCAGCAGCAGCAGCAGCAGCAGCAGCAGCAGCAGCAGCAGCAGCAGCAGCAGCAGCAGCAGCAGCAGCAGCAGCAGCAGCAGCAGCA
>NW_007726250.1:740328-765365 GCF_000696425.1 Galeopterus variegatus
CCTGGAAATTCGTCACTCACCCGCCCCCAGCAGCAGCGGCAGCAGCAGCAGCAGCAGCAGCAGCAGCAGCAGCAGCAGCAGCAGCAGCAGCAGCAGCAGCAGCAGCAGCAAGAGCCCCGGGCAGCCTGCACCCACACCCTCTCAGCTCTGGCCCTGTCACTGCTCAGTGGCCAGAGGAGCTGCCTCAGCCTTGCCTGAGAGTCAGGAGCAGGGACTGGGCACAGAGGAGCCACGGAAGCCAGAGCGGAGGGAGTTGGACCTTGCTGAGCACTGGCTGGGGCAACCTTGGGACAGCAGGGCCCTGGACCACCCTTCCTCTCTCCTCTGGGTCTTCTGACAGGTCCCTCTCCCTCAGTCAGAGCCACCGTGGCCCCACGTCTGCGCCTTGGCAGGAGCCCTGCACGAAGCAGCCCAGCTGTCCGGTGGCGGGCCTGGCCCCTCCTCACCATGCCTTGTCTCACCATCCAGTCTCTGAGGCTCTTCTCGCTGCCACCTCCCATCTGGGTGAGAGAGAGTCACGCTGATGGTGTGGGATGGGCAGGGAGGGCCACTGCGGGCTGGTGGCCTTCTCCACCTGGGACCCTCCTCCTGGGTCAGGAGGCCTGTGTGTGTGTGTACGTGTGGTGTGTGTGTGTGTGTGTGTGTGCTTGTGCATACACGCAGGTGTGTACAGCGGGGCAGCAGCTGCAAGGGGCTTAGGGAAGCAGCAGAGGGCACCTCACTGTGGGTGAACCATGACAGCTCTGGGATTCCAGAGCCCTAAAGGGGCTGGGACAGGGCTGAGAGCAAATGAAACAAAGCTTCTCAGCCCTTCCACGAAGGTCCCAGACTGTGGTCTGAAGCAATCCCGGGATGGTGGTGCAGGTAGTCATCTGGCAGTCGGAGGCTCCCAGGGCTTCTGCTGGGCACCAGGTTTTGGAAACATCCGTTTATCCAATCCCCTCATGTTTACTGATAGCAAACAGGAGGTCTCCTAGGGCCCAGAGTGGATCAGGGGTACTGGGACACTAGAGTCCCAGCTCCTGGCCCACTGCCCTGGGACTGCCTTACCCACCCTAGCCAGAGCCAGTGCAGGGCTGGCATACTGCAGACACTCTAAAAATGGGTCTGTGATGTGCAGCGTCACCGAGTCATGGGACTTGTGCATTCTGCTCTGTATCTTGGGGGCAAACACGGGCTGCCCATGGAGTTGGCACTTGATTGCATTTTGAACTTTGCTGTTTGGAATCAAGTTCTTTTTTTTTTTTTTTTTTTTTTTTTTTTGTCTTTTTCGTGACCGGTAAGGGGATCACAACCTCTGGTGTGGTGTCACCCACACCGCGCTCAGCCAGCGAGCGCACGCACCGGCCAGTCCTATATAGGATCCGAACCCGCAGCGGGAGCGTCGCTGCGCTCCCAGCGCCACACTCTCCCAAGTGCGCCACGGGCTCGGCCCTGGAATCAAGTTCTGATGGTGCCGGGGTGAAGGCCTTCCACCAGCCAGACATAAGCACCTCAGGAGCAGGCATTTGCTCACACAGTTTAAAGAGTCATACCTTGATCTGCTGGAAATTGCTTAAATCTCTCAAGTTATAGGGGATGAATGAGTGATAACATGTTTTGCAGTTTCCGCTTTTCTGAAAGTGGAGTTGTGTGTGCGTTCCTCCCTGTGGGCTGGCTGCAAGGTGGTGAGGGAGCCAGCAGGTCTGGGCTCTGGTTCCAGTCATGTCCTGAGTTGCTGTGTGCCCCTGGGAGGTGACCCTCATCTCCGGGCTGCAGCAAGAGCAGGTTGGCTGGGATTGCTGCCAGCTAGGCTGTGGAGTCAGCCTCTGCCCATGAGAGGCCCACAAGGCCCCAAGAGGGGGATGCTACAGCACTCCCAGTGTCTGATTCACCTGGATTCCTGTGGCTGGAAGGATGGCCACTGGGAATAGAACCCTGAGGAGGGCCCAATCACCTCCACTCTCCTTTGCTCCTTACGGCTTTTCAGATCTAGTGTATGTGTTATCAGAGCCAGATAGACCAACAGTTCTGAGACCCTGGGCTACGCACTTCCCAGTTCTAAGCCTCAGTTTTCTTATCTGTAAATAGGGATAACCACACAGCAGGCTATCAAGACTAAATGCTGTGATACTTCACTATGTGCCGGGCACTGTGCTGAGGATATTGCCTCTACTGTCTCACTTAACCTGTTTTTTTTGGTGGCTGGTCAGTACGGGGATCTGAGCCCTTGACCTTGGTGTTATCAGAACCACACTTTACCCAGGTGAAGGCGCCCAGCCCCTTTCTCTGGAACTGTTTTCTTATCTGTAAAAGGGGATAGTGACATACCCGAAGGGTTCATGTGTTGACTCAGTAAGAGCGAGGGGGGTGTCAAGTGCTTGGCACAGGACCTGGCACAGAGCACAGACTCAGCAAACAGTCACTTACAAAGGAGAACCGAAGGGTTCATGTGTTGACTCAGTAAGAGCGAGGGGGGTGTCAAGTGCTTGGCACAGGACCCGGCACAGAGCACAGACTCAGCAAACAGTCACTTACAAAGGAGAATGGTCGGCGGCTCTGAGACATGTGTGGAGAGAGGTGCTCTATTTGGAGGCAGGTTGCAGCCCACACGTGTGGGCACTGGGTTCCCTCACTGGTCCTGCCTCCATGGTGCTCTGTCCTGCCCTGCTCTGACTTGGCAATGACTCCTGAGAAGCTGGGAGACCCAGGAGTGGAGATGGACAGTTCTTGGGAGTCCCCAGGGACTTAACCCCATGGGAGATGGGATGGCCCCCACAGCCTCCTAATTGGTCTCCCACCTTCTATCCTGGATCCTTTTAAAACGGAAGCCAGATAAATGTCCCTCCTGTGCTCACAATTCTCCGGTGGCTTCCACCTCCCGTGGGTGGCAAAGGGGCGTCTCTGCTTACCGCTCCAGTGCTCTGCTGCCGGGCGTCCAGGGCTCCAGCCAGGCCATCGGTCGCATGAGGGGCTTCGTACTTTACCCTGAAACACAGAGGCAGCCATGGCCATCAGATGCTGTTGTTGCCACACCAGGCCTGCCAACTGATGGAGGGTGGGGTGCAGGCGGGGATGTGCTGGACTCACATCCATGTGGGCTTGGGTCGTGCCTGGACAGGGCGCACCTCAGGCCACAGGACGGGCAAGGGTTGAGGACTCCTACTCTCCAGGCCTTCCTGGGGATGGTAAAAGGGTCTCATTTCGGCCTCTGGGAATTAGGCTCAGACGTGTGACCCACATGACAGGCATCAGCAAAGGCTGGAGAAGTCAGGAGGGTGTTACTGGCCAAAGACCAAGAACAAGATCTCCAATGACTGTGACCAGATTTGGCCAAACTAGGGGACTGCGAAACAGTTCCAAAAGCAGCATGTTCATGGAGGATTATCTGCAGACCCTTTCTTGAGCAGTTCCTTTGTCATGGTTTTATAAACTGTGGTTCTGTACAAGTTTACATTAGAATGGGGGATCCCATTCTGCTGCTGAAAACAAATGTGCAAACTCCTGGGTGACGGGCCATGTTGCATGGCCTCCCCAGCATGGATGGCCACCTGCCCCTCCTGGTCTCAACAGCATGCAGAGGATGATGTCTCTTCTAAATGTCCCCTGGGGGATGCTGGCCAGCCAGGCAGGGGCAGGGCCAACACTGCAGCTGCAGGCAGATGAGGAAAGGCAAGGAGGGAGGTATGTGCTTGTGTCTGAAGGGAAGTTTCAGTAGGAGCAAGAGAATGACTCAAGAGTGGGAGGAGAAGCTGGGCTAACAAGGGGCTGGGTGTCACTCCCAGCTGCTGCAGCAGGGGTGCCCAGGGGAGGTACTAGGGACCCAGAACTGATGCTGGGAGAGAGCCCAGTTATTCTCACTCTGCACTGCCAGCAGAGAGGAGTCAGACTTCAGTACTGGGTCAGACCCGCTTTGAGGCAAGAAGTTAGACATAGAATTCCCAGCACAAAGGGACAGTCTTGCAGTTAAGGGTAAGGGTCTCCTCCAGGTAGGGGACATCTGACACTCTACTGAAGCTGGGGCTGGTTTAGCTCTGGGCTTTAGGAACAGGGGCCGTACCATGTTAACTCTTGCAATGCCAGTGTGTCTTCCCAGGAATGGAGTAGGTTGGCACTGAAAGAGGCTTCTTGAATAAGAGCCCCACATTCCCAGGAGGCCTCGTCAAGAACACTGCTGTCTGCTCCTTCCCACAGGAGGCAGAGTCAGCTGGAAGTCCACTGGCTAGTTACATTCTCCCGGCTACATTGCTCCCCATCCATGGCAAGTGGGATGGGGACTGTTTCCAGGGCCATGCTGGAGCCAACCTTAAAGCCAAGGTGGGTGCTCACACCCTTCTGCAGAGCAGCTTAGCATCCCTGGCTAAACTTGGGCAGTGAGAGCTGGCGAGGAGGAAGTGATGCCAAAGATTTAGCAAAGCATTCTGACCCAGAAGGCCTGTTCATGCCGGGTATAGAAGTGGACATGTTGCTGTCTCTGTGTCACCCGACATGCTTGGTGCTTCGTGGAGAAGGTGGAGTAAGGTGTGCCCAGCCCTGGGAACATGAAGAAACTGATGCTTTCTCTCCACTCAGAAGAACCTATGTTCTTTCCTAATTACTCCTGCTGCCTCTGCTCTTCTCTCTCCTGCCCTACACAGCCCTAAAGCCCGAAGCTCAGCCGTCCCCGAGGGTCCTGCCTACAGCAGTGGAGGGCCCAGCACATGTGCCTGGAGGAATCGTACAACCTGCATTGGCTGCACACCTTGGGCCTGAGATCTGCTGTCTCCCCTGGGCCATCCTCCCTCAGAGCAGGGGGCGGAGGGCCACTCCTCAGATGGCCCAGTGAGGCTGGTGAGCAGGGTCTGGGCCTGGGGTCACCTGGGGTGATACTTGTCTTAGTGTCTCTTAGGGAAGAGGTTGCTGTGTACCGTGGCACTGAGGAGGAAGCAGAGTATGCTTCCCAGGACCATAATGTGGGGGAGGGGCATCCCCACCTCCGGGAGGGCCCAGCTGAAGAGTCCCTGATGTGACTCACCCAGGTGCCCTGCTGCTCTTCTGGCACCTGAGTGTCAGGGCCTGGTGAGTAGCAGAGGCTGTGGGGGTGCTGGCTGTGGTTGGAGCTGCAGCAGGGACAGGGCTGATGAGGAATTGGCTTCCCTGAGAGCCCAGACAGAGCAAGCTGCAGGCCAGAGGAGGGAAGTGTGGGTAGACACCAGGCAGGCAGACAAGTCCAGTCTGGTGACCAGAGCTAGAAGACCCACCAGAAGCTGGGCTGGCAGGCCGGCCCGTCAGAACAAAGGGAAGGGGAACTTGATGCGAAGGCACACTCCTGTCCCTGCTGGATGTTTCCTGCTAGGAAGGCAACCAACTCCTAGGGAGGGCCTGCAGCAGAACCAATGGCCCTGAGAAGGTACATGATGTCATTTCAGCTGTGCCCAGTCAAAGAGAGTTTCAAAGACGCAAATCTGATAAAAGAAAAATCCTTCCCATGCTCCCTACTGCTATAGTTAGCATAAAATCAACTGCTTTTGCGTGACCCACTCGGCCACCCTCTCAGCATCCTGCTCCTTTCCCTACACTCACCCTGCGAGGAGCCAGAGCACCTCTCTCCCACCAGCCTCTGAGCCTTTATACATGCTGTGCCTGCAATGGTCTTCTTAACCATCCATCGCCCGGTCCAGCCCTGAGTGTCCTCTGCAGGGTTGTGTGCTCCCTCCTCTGTGCCCTCCTCCAGGAAAGCACTTAGCACTGCACGGCGATGGTTGAGTGCGTGTCACTCTCTCTATGAGACTGCAGGCCCTGGACAGCTGCCCCCAATGCCTGCTGCCCAGAGGAGCGATGGTGCAACAGCAAGTCCCCAGCAGCAAGCCTCTGCCAGGCTGGTGAGCCCAGCCAGGTGCCAGGGGCTCCCCAGTGCAGCCAGGAGTGCTGCCTGCTGGGGCCTATGCAGATGGCCACCCTCTTGGCTGCAAGTCCCACCAGACTCATTAGCTTCTATCTGCACATCAGCTTCAGCAGTGTCCCTAACTCCATGGCAACTGTGAGCTGTTGGGCCCAGAGTACCTGGGCTTGGGAGCACAGCTTCCACCCAGACAAAAGACAGATATGGCTCACAGCCCAGGGCCAGCTGTGGTCAGTGGGCAGGAACGGGTGCAACCCCATGAACCCATATTGGCTGCAGCCTGTTAGATCTGACCTGGATTTGCAGTTGTCGAGAGGGTATGCCTGGGCTCTCTGGAGGTCCACTGACAGAGTTCTCAAAGACACCAGAATGACCACTAAGGAGCTAAGTGGGATCAGCTGGGAGGATACCTTAATCCAGGACTTTCCTTGGCTGTAAAAATCTTGGCTGCTGAAGCTCAGCCCTAGGTGTCATAAGTAAAGGGCTGGGAAAAACACCAAGCAAATGATTTCCCTGACAAGCAGTATAGAGCCAGTCCCTGAGAAGTTGAGGCAAGGGGCTGGGCCGTGACACAGTCATGTGCCTTGGCTGCTGAAGGCACTTCCGTGAAAGTGGACAGTCCACAGAGGACAGAGCCCCAGCTCTGGTGCAAAGTGGCAGATGCAAGTGGGGCAACAGTGACTTCTCTGGAAATCAAGGGTGGCTATGGAACAACAAAAATGACTTGACTTGAAGGCTGGCTAGTGGCTCACTCGGGAGAGTGCGGTGCTGATAACACCAAGGCCACAGGCTCGGATCCCTATATAGGATGGCCAGTTAGCTCACTTGGGAGAGCGTGGTGCTGACAACACCAAGTTAAGGGTTAAGATACCTTTACCAGTCATCTTTAAAAAAACAACAACAACAAAAAAACTTGACTTGAAAGTCCCTGGGGGGTTATCAGGACCCTTCCCTGTCCCTGGAGGGCTTGGTATGTGGTATGCAGTGCAGTGGGGATGTGGGCGGGGCTAGAGATACTGTATTGGAAGCAGACAGCCCTGGGTTCCCAACTTAGGCCTGCCAAATACTAACTGCCTGACCTGGGGCAATGACCCAGTCTCTCAGTGACTCAGTTTCCCCCTCTGATCAGATTATGTAAGATTCTGGCACAGTTGGTCATTAACCCATAGGCATCCCTTCCCCACCCGACCCCCACCTGTGGGTCATGCTCTCTGGGCCACCCTGGGCCAGCTCAAGGGATCCTGAGGGGGTGCAGGCAGGGGGCTGTGTGTTTTTTCTCATGGTGGGCTCACCGCCAAGCCAGTTGCAAGGACCCTGAGGGCAGCTCTCATCCGAAAGAGAGCCACCCAAACTGCAGGGGACCAGGGTGGGGTAAGGCCACTCACTCTTTCCGTTGGTCAGCCAGAGAGTTGCCCCGGGTCAGTGCAAACATGTCAAACTCGTCTTCCAGTTGGCCAGAGGCCTCCAGAGACTGCAGGCCGGCCCTCACGCTGCTGGAGCCCAGGTCTGCAGGGACACAAAGGCCATGTGAAGGATTGCCACTGTCCTTGTGCACTGAGCTACTGCTCAGTAGCCTGTAGCAGGCCCAGGGCTTGCTGGAGAAGCAGCATGGTTTGGGTGGCAGGCCCCTTCCTCTTGCTAGCTTTAGTTTACTCATCTCTAAGGTGGAGATGGGCACCCTTCCTGGGGCTGGTGTGAGGACTAGAAAATGGGTGAAATGCTGCCTACTGGATCTGCTAGAGGAAGTGGCTGAGCAGCAGGATAGCGATCAGATGTGTGGTTGATTTTTCAAAAAGTGTAGTATTAGTGATTCCAAATAGGATCCTGATGATTTCTAGGGCTTGGCATGAAGCAGGCAGTCAATAATATTAAAACCAATGACAATGATGCCAATTACTAACATTTATCAAGAGTACCCTCTGGGCCTGGCACTGGTCTAGGCACCTCATAACAACTGCGAAGAAGGCCCATTCCTACTCCTACACAGAGGAGGACAGAGAGGCACGGGAAGTTTAAGTAACATGCCCAAGCTCACCCAGATGATTCACACCATGGAGAATTCAGTGTAGAGGGACAGTCACAGAATGGTGGGATTTTTGAGACCCATTGGGGCTCATTAAATTGCTCTTATTTACCTTAAAGGGGCAGTGGCATAAAAAATTAGAAGGGGACTTCTCTTGGTAGCCCAGTTGTTTTTGTCTTGAGTACCGAACCTTGCAGCTAGATTTGGCTTGGGACCCCTGTGAGGTGTAATAGGAGGCACCCCCAGCACTGCAGGGGTGCCCACAGCACCATAATGTGCCCTCAGCTGGAGCCCCCCAAACCGCACTTACTCATTCCTGCCAGCTGGGACGAGAGGTTGCTGGTGGCTGCCGCATCAGGGCCCATGTCAATCAGGTCTGCTGCCTGCTCGGCCTCACTTGGGGCCTGGGTGGGGGGAAGCGAAATGCCCCATCACCCTTGCTGCCTGCAACTTCATTCCCTTCTGTCCGCAGCACTGGAACCTGCATTCTTTGCCCAAGGATCCAGGGCCCCAGCAGCTATGATTGGGGGTCAGGGAGCTTTTCTTCCTCTCCTTTGGCTCCAGCTCAACTGGACCCCCTAGAAGGTTGGGAAGACCCCTGGGCTGGGCATCAGCTGGCGGTGCAGCCTTATTTACCTTAAAGGGGCAGTGGCATAAAAAATTAGAAGGGGACTTCTCTATATGAGTATGAATAAGCAAGCACCACCCTGTCCAGGATATCGGGGGAGGGAGGTGAGATAGCCCTTCTTCTTCCCATCAACTGGGCATGATCTAGTCACAGAAAAGAAGCCTTTACCTTGGTGGTCTGGCCTGTTCGAAACCGTTCGAACCTACAAGACAGAAAAAATCTGCGTCAAGGAGGCAACTGAGACCAGGCTCCTCAACACAGGCAGAGCTTTTTAAATCAACATAGTGGGTCATGATCGGGGTGACAATACATCCTGATTTGCCCTGGACAGATAGAGTGCATGCCTGATGTCCCCAAGAAATTATTAACAGTGCCCCTTTATCATTTGCCAAAGTGTCCCAATTTGGATTATCAATTTTATGTCCACCCTTGTCACAACCAGCATGAAACATACACACACACACACACACACACACACACACACACACACACACACACACGCAGAGGAATAGACTAGTACAGAAAACAAAGTAGGAATGCATGGCACACAGTAAAGGTCAGTGCTGTTTCATGAAGCTTGTTTCAGCTATATACTTGTGTGTGTGTGTGTGCGTGTGCATGTGTGCACACACTTTTGATAGTGGCACTCCAAAGTGGTGTAAGAAAGACACGTCTCTGACCCTGCTCTGTGGCGCCACTTAAGGGCCAAGGGGCTGGAAGGGGGAATAAAGAAGACCCTAGCCTGGGATTTGCTGGAGTCACTGCCGGTCACTTACTGTGTGACCTTGCATAAAGTACATCATTTCTGAACTTTAGTTACCTCATCTAGTATCTGTGGGCACCTGCCTCCCAGAATTGGTGAGGATCATGTGAAGACACTGAGTATAAATAACTGTGAGCTAGAAAGTACCATCAAATACTAGGTTTGGTGACTGTGGGTGTTAGGGGTACCAGTCACTCTCAGATTGGAGCCTTCGGCCACCTTACAGCCCACATCCTGAGATGGGAGGTGGGGACCCTTTTGTTCCACTAGGCCAACGAGCAGGAGAGCTGGGCAGATGTAACCTGCAGGGGCCCTATCACACTCTCAACTGACTTTGGATCACTCTGTGAGTATCTGCTGATGGACAAAGATATAAAAAGTAAGCAGGGCTGGAGGAGGCTGGAGTAGCCAGTGTCATTTACCAGACCCGATCACCAAGCACTTCACAGGCATTATTTCACGGACTCTCAGTTAAACTACAAGCCTCGTCTTACAGATACAGAGCAAGTGTGGTGGGCATGGTGTTTCTCCTTCTTTTGCAATAGCACCCTAGTACTCTTTTGGGGAACTGCTCTCCTCCCATTTCCTGTGATCCTGGTGGGACTGCAATCAAGGGGCCCTCTCCCCTCCTCCTACTGGTGGCACAATTAAATGAAGCCAATCAGAGTCTTTCTTGGGGATCTGACTTTTGAAAAGAATGACACAATGTGGATGAGTAATTGGAGCTGATCCTTTTACTGATGGTGGCACCCTGGGATATGGTCCAGGAGTTTCTTTTTTTTTTTTTTTTTTTCCTTTTTGTCTTTTTTACTGACCGGTAACGGGATTGCAACCCTTGGTGTCGCGCCCTTACTGGGGACCGGCAACGGGATCGCAACCCTCGGTGTCGCACCCGTACCAGGGACCAGCAACGGGATCGCAACCCTCGGTGTCGCACCCGTACCAGGGACCAGCAACGGGATCGCAACCCTTGGTGTTGCGCCCGCACCGTGCTCAGCCAGTGAGTGGGAACCGGTCTCCACATGGGATCCGAACCCTCGGTGGGAGCGCCGCCGTGCTCCCAACCAGCGCACTCTCCAGTGCGCCACCGGGCCAGCCCTGGTCCAGGAGTTTCTGCCCTTGAGACCTCTGAGCTGCCCTGGGATCTGTCTTTTTTGCTTGTTAGGAGGCTTCACTGTTTCATTCTTTGGATTCTGAAAGCTACCCATTTAATAATATTTATCCTAATAAATTCTTTTTCTGCTTTAGTTAGCCAGAAATGTGTTGTGTAACTTGCAGTCAAATAGCCCTCACTGAGTCAAGTAGCTTGTCCCAGGCCCCAGTGCCAGGAAGTGGAGGAGCCAGCAAGGACAGACCAGGCCTGGCTGGCTGCAGGGTCCGAGCTCTCAGCCACGACCAGGGATAGACTCAGGGGCACCAGTGGCAGGGCTAACTCTGGAAAGGACATGCAGGGTTGGCGGAAGGACGGGGCTACAAGAAGACGGCCAAGACAACATGCCCTTGGTAGCTGCCTTGTGTTTGAGAGGAAGATGAGAGAAGGCTCAAGTGGTGAGAGGAGACCAGGAGAAGAGGGAGGAAGGGAAGAGAGAAGGCTGGGGCAGGTGGCCAGAGGCCGGGGGAGGTGTCAGGGCTACCGTTCGTGACGTAGGAACACGTTGTTGAGATTGTCATTGACGATGAGCAGCTCCTCTGTCAGCTGCTCATTGGCGATTCGAGGGATGAGCTCTAGGACCCGTTGCTGCATGGCTCGGCACGTCCGGTTGAGCTCCTGCCAGGAAAGGAAGTGAGACACACACAGCCACTCAACCCAGAGCAAGGCCTTCTAAAATGGACGGTTGCCAGCCCCTGGCATGCCTCGGAAGAAGGAGAGGGCTCCAAACTGGACTTTAAGGTTCCACAGAACGGCTTTTTGGGTTCTACAAACATGAACATGAACTTCACTTTCAAGTGTAACTTAATACACAGGAAACCACCACCACGCTTACCTGTGCTGCAGACTTCAGAATAAAGTCTCTGTCACCATCTCGGTTAGCTGAAAGAACTGGGACTATAAGGGGGACTGGCTGAACAAACTGCAACTTTTTCTCTGGGTGTCGTGGGATTTTTTGCAACCAAACCATTAAAAAAATACACTAGACTCCAATTACTATCTACAAACCATGATTTCAACTTTTTGCCTCATTATTCTTATTGACTCATTTTTTTCTTTCTAAATAATTTTAAAATGTTTCTTTTTATTTTGGAATAACTTTAGATTTACAGAAAAGTTGCAAAGATAGTATGGAGAGTTCCAATATACCCTTGACCCAGCTTCTCCTTAGTTTGACATCTGTCAAAACATTGGCATAATGTTTTAACATTGGCATAATACTATTAACAAAGCTACAGATTTTATTCAGGTTTCACCAGTTTTTCCATTAATGTTATTCCTCTGTTCCAGGATTCCTCATCGCATTTAGTCACCATGTCACTGACCGACTTTTAATCAGTTAAGTGCTATACTTAAACTTGTTTGGGAAAAAGATAAAAAATTAAAAACCACAGCCTTATGGGTTTTGATTTGTAAGACTGGCTGTTTCTCTCTTCACATCCTTGCCACCAGGTGAGCAGGTGCTGGTCACAGTGGTGCAGATGGCCATCTGGTGCTGTGACTGTGGCCACAAGCCAGCGCAGTTTACTCCTGGAGGTGTCATTAAGACCAGGAGCTGCCCCAAAGTTTATTTTGGCTCTCCTGTGGACCTTGTTACCCACCCCCTCTTGTGCCAGGCTATCTGGGGTTTCTTCACCTGCCTTTAGCCTGGGGAAAGGCAGGTCAGGGTGACTTTCTCCTCCTGTGGGCCTCCCTGTCTTCCACCCAGGACCAAGAACACTTGTGTCTTCATTTCTGCTTCCTTGCCAGCTGCTCTTAAGAAAGAGCAGCACTTGGAGGCAGCCCTGCTACTTAGCAGCCACTTGACCCTAGGCAATTTACATGACCTCCCTTTGCCTCAGTTTCCTAACCTGGAAAATGGGGGCTGGTGAGGATCAGGTGAATAAATGTAGATCAAGTGTCCACATGGAGCCTGACACATGTGAAGTGCCCAATGTGTGGGAGTTGTTACTGTGTCAATCTCGCTCACCGGCTCCAGCCTTCTCAGTCCCCAACATCACTCGCACCTACATGGCCTTGGCTGGGGACATACAAAACTAACTGCACTACAGTAATGCTCACTCGATCTTCTCTCTTGCTAAGCCCTCGTTCTGTCTTCACATTCATGTGTTCATCCAACGCCGTGCTCATACTTTCCTCCCCACCCCCGCACCATAATGTGACCCCTGAGCAAGTCAGCTTGGTTAGGCACAGGGACATGGGCATGAGTGAGACTCAGCCCTTCCCTCAGGAACTTGAAGGCTGGTGGCAGGCCACCATGAAATCAGACCATCACAGTAAGTACCTTGTTCCCTTGTGGATCAGGGAGACTCCTAGGCCTTGGGGTTCCCAGCTTTCTGGGTGCCTCTATGAACCAACCTCTATGGGAGGGTGTCCTTCCTCAAACATATCCCCTTCTGCTCCAGTGGCCTCCCAGCTGGGGATGGGGCTGTGAGAATATCACGTGACAATAGGCCTTGGGGTTCCCAGCTTTCTGGGTGCCTCTATGAACCAACCTCTATGGGAGGGTGTCGTTCCTCAAACATATCCCCTTCTGCTCCAGTGGCCTCCCAGCTGGGGATGGGGCTGTGAGAATATCACGTGACAAACAGAAGTGTGAACCACCAGCTGCCACCTGCCTGGGCTCCCCACGACAAGTTACGGGCTGGTCTCAGAGCCAGCACTGCTCTCTCATGCCTGCCTGCTAAGCCTTGTGTTCTGAAAAGTGGACATCTCACCTTTCAGCTTTTTCTCAGAACCATTCATGGGGAGCTTTGTACCAGGCACAGGGCTCAGTGTTTAACATGCAATACATTATTTAATTCTCCCATCAAACTTGTAACATAAAGGCTATTGTTATAGCAATCTCACAGATGAGGAAACTGAGGCAAGAGAGGCTACTTTGTTCAAACCAGAAAGTGGTAGAGCTGAGATCTGAATTCCAATTTCAAGGAATCTGAAGTCCTAGTTGTAACATCTCCCACTTTGACCAAGGAGTTCAGAGTAAGCTGTGAAGACTGTGGTGTGGGCTGGGAAGGAATGTGTGGGCTCTGGTGGGGGGCTGTGTGCTCACCTGCAAAAGCTCCAGGTCTGCAGGCTCTGCCTGGGTGGGCACCAGCTCTGCCAGCATCTCCGACATCACCCTCACGTTCCCATTCACCATCTCCAGTTCGCTCTGCAGCTTCCCCATCTGAAACATACCATCGGCTGTGATGAGAGAAGCCAGGGTTCTGGATGTGTCACTGCTCACAGGGACAGAGCCTGGCACTACTAGCCCTAGGTGTGCACTGAGCAGCCAATGCCAGCACCCTCCATAGGCAGCCTCACTCTTGGCTCCTGAGCCACAGCCTTCACCGAGAGGCCTGCAGTGGGCATGTCCCACCCTCTCCACAGAGCCCTCCCAGATGCATCACCAACTGTTACCATCTCCAAACTCAGCACCTGGTGCAGGGAGAGTCTAAAGGAAACAAGCTGAGGGAGAAGGAATCACCGAGAGCGGCTGGAGGACTCCAACATCTCCTGGGTCCAAAGTGGCAGCTAACAAGGCCCTTGAGGGAGGCTCCCCCGAGGGGAGGAGGGAGGCTGTAGGCCCTCTCTCTTCCTCCTGGGATGACTAGGATTTTGCCTCCTCTCCATCTGGGATGGCTGGGATTTTGCCCTCTTTCTTCCTCCTAGCAGGTTTTCAATGATGAAAGGGTTCCAAATCCTTGGACTCGGGGAAGCATGGTCAATAAAGCTGCACAGTCTCCTCAAACAAGGTTATGAAAGGCCATTGGTATAGATGCCTTATGCTTTGGGACTTTGTGGGGTGCTTAATATTCTCCTGAACTCTGGGTACACTGTAAATGTCCAAGAAAAAGATCAAGAGGAGTTTCCAAAATATATTTAGCTGAAGAACCCTTTTATCATACAATAACTCACAGGTCAGGCATCAGTGGACTACATTTTTAGAAATGCTGGTACATTCTAAATTGTGTGACCGAGTTGTAGTTGGTTTCATAATATCATGTCACTATATAAATTTATGATGATTGTTATAGCAGCTACTATTTATTGACCACCTACTAAGTGCCAAACACATAACATATATTGCTAATTTAACCTTTACCACAGTGTTACGAGATAGATATCATTATTCCAGCTTTTACAGATGAAGAAATGGGAGCACAGAGAGAAGTAGCATATCCACTATGGTTCACTGACACCTTCTAAAACCTGCAAACATTTGGTATATTCAGCCTATTTAATGAACACTGTTGGTATAAGTGAGTGGAAAAACCATTGATCACAAATTCAACTTATCCAAGTCAGATGGGATTTAATTACAAAGGAGTCTGGGAGTTACATCACGGTGTGTCTGAACATCTTAACATGTCCCAGGAGACAAGGGGACTTAATTAAACAAAGACTACTCAGTTTTGCTTACAAAGAATCTTCTAGCACTAGAAGTAATCAGTCTTAATCCATACAGATACTAGACTTTAGGGAAATTGGTTAAAATCATAACCAGATTAGATAATTTTTGGATCACAGAGTAGTTTTACAATTTTTTATGTATCCTTAATTATTTTGTCTAGTTAGCAAAACTTTTCTAGTAACATTTGTAACTCTGGGGGTGATTTCATAACTTTCTATGAGATAACAAATTACAGAAGTTTCTTTTCAAACAGGCTAGAGTATAAGTCCAAACAACACGTATGAGCAGTCAGCAGGGTGCTCTGGAAAGTTTAGCCTCGCTTTTCTTCCCATCACGCCTCTGTGTCTTTCCCACCAGCACACTCAGCAGCAAAGCCTTTCCATTAAGCTGATGTGATGGGTCTGAAGTTTGTAAAACATCTCAGAAGCGGGCGCCCCCACGGTGTGCAGGCTTCCACCCACATCCAAGTCTACAGTGACCAAGCACCCAGCTAACACTGGTCATGGCTGCATTAGTCCCTCAGCATGAGGAGTAGCTTTGGCACTCCACAAACAGCGCAGGGCCAATAGCAAGTCGCCTCACCTCCAGCTCCAGGAGGAAGAAACTGAGGCACACAGACTGCCTAAATCCATGTGCTCCCTAGATTGAGGTGCTAAGCCTTCAAAGCTAGTCATAGGGCTCTGGGAAAACCTGATCCCAGAATCTCATACTAAGCCTCAAACCTCCTTCTTCGGGCTTTGCGGGAAGCAGCACAGTGCAGTGCAAATACAGTCCCATACCACATCTCGGTCCACAAGAGACCAAACACTTGATGGTGGTCCCATAAGATTATAATTCTGTACTTTTACTCCACTTTTTCTATGTTAGATATGCTTAGATACACAGAACTCACCGTTGTCACAACTGCCTACCACATTCAGCACAGTAACACGCTGTACAGGTCTGCAGCCTAGGAGCCATGGGCTGTACCATCTAGGTTTGTGTAAGTGCACTCTATGATGCTCACACAATGATGAGATCACCCGAGGACTGATTTCTCAGAATGCACCCGTTGTTAAGTGACGCATGACTGCATGTTTTTTATTTTTTTGCACAGATGTTTTAAAACTGTTTGCAGCCAGAACCTCATTTCGAATGGACTTCTGTGAGCACATAAGCAAACTACACAAATCAGGTGGAGCCGCCCTGCTGAAGGGAGCTGCCCACTGGGCATTTCATCTCCACAGGGCTGCCCAGAGGGCTCCATGGAGAACACAGTTTGGAAAACAGCCGATGTATAGGGCAGCACCTGCCTGGAGTCAGACAGACCTGAGCTTAAATCCTAGCTGTCTCTGATGAGCTGTGTGACTCTGGGCAAGTAAATTTACCTCTCTGAGCCTTATCTCTAAGACAGGAAGAAAAATGCATACCCTGTGGGCTGCTGTGAGGGTAAGTGGAGGCTCCAGGGATAGTAATTTCTGTACTGATAGGGGCCCCTCCATGACGAGTGGTTCTGACCCCCACTTGTTTGTTTACCTGCTCAGGGGTTGGCACTATGGGAGTGTCACTGGGGAGCATAGTCAGGGTGGGCAGAGGGGTGGTGTGCTGGCTGGAGTCCCCTCGCTGACCAGCATCTGTGTCCACAGAATTCTGTCCTGATGGAGTCTCCGAGTTGAACACAGTCTAGAGGGCAAAAAACAGGGTCAGCAAGGCCTCCTGGGAAAGGCAAGGGCCCCAGGGAGTTGGGGCCAGCAGGAAGGGGGTGCAGGCTCCCTCTGGAGATAACTCCTGCCTCCACCCACAGTTGCCCAACCTGGTGGTTCTCCTCACCCTCTGGGGTGTGTGGATGGGCGACAGCATGTCCAGGTCGGTCATGGGGAACTCCAGGCCTTTCCTCCGCAGGTCCTCGTAGACAGCAACGACACCCGTCAAATCGGGCGAGCTGCGGAACGCGTCAGCCCAGGACTGAGAGGGACAATGGGACATGGCGGGTAACCACTGCTCACCTTCTCCCCTGCGAGCCCACCTACCCTGGCACCCAGATGGGGAACAGGAAAGTCTTTCCCTGACTCGCTGGTCCCTTTACTACACTTGCCCAGCCCACTCCACAGCAAAGCACACAGTCGACAGACAAGCCTCCTCCACACAGAACATCTAGTCAGCAGACAACCAAGATGCCCACAGAGAGAACCAGAGCCTGTGTGGGCACAGAGGCACAGGGCACCTTTCTCCCTGGCTAGCCTAGAGCCCTCCCCTGGGAAGGAAGCCCCTGCACAGACGGCTCTTCCCCAGCCCCAGCGGTGCACACCTGGATGAGGTTGAGCACCTTGTCGTGTACAATGGTAGGTGGGTTGTTCTTGGGCAGGATGGTCCTCACCAGCACGCCCTCCACAAAGTCCTGGCTGGCCACCAGCACATGGAAGCGGTGCCCACAGTTCTTGACACAGGTTTCCAAGACCTGAAGGGATGAGAGGTAGCTGTGAGTACCTCAGTCAGAGGAGAGACGTGCTCAGGACCTCCACCCGCACGGCTCCTCCTGCATCACAGAGGGGAGGCTGTGCTGAGGAAACAGGACTTCCTGAGACCCTGCAACGTGGACAGCTGGGGCTTTGTTTACTGGAGGGTACGGCTTGGTATGGGCAGAGGCCTGGTGTGCCGGCTGGAATCCTGACGTGATTTCCAAGCTGAACATGATCTAGAAGGGAGGTGGCTCTCTGAGAGGAAATCAAAGAGAATCTGAGCTTTCAGTCAACTGGTGACACTGTAGCCCAAGGAAGAGCTGCTGAACTTCTCTCCCCACTCTCTGCTTCCCTCTTCCTAGCAGGAGTGGCCTTTGCTTTCTGGTTTATTTAGTCAATTCACCTACATACAAACGCTGCTCTGCAGGAAGCTGGGACAGAGCACTCTCCTCCCCACTCCCCGGCAAACCCATGCACAGCTGGGATGACCACTATGCCTGCCCGTCCTGGAGTCTGGACTGGCTCAGTGTTGTGGGCAAGACTGTTCTCAGCCACTGGCATTTGTTTTACATCCACTTTTCAGGGCTAGAAAGTGTCAGGCAGCACCCAACTTGGTCTGCCAGGCTTTCTGTCACCCTGGAAGCCTGGGTTTACTGAGTTTCTGTGTCACCTGGCAGGTCCTTTGGCCCACGCTCTTTGTGCCAGTGGCTCTGGAGGGACGTGGCCTCAGTGTGCCCACTCCCCATGCCAGGGCCACAGGAGGACCTTTCCAGATGGCCTCTCTTGCCATTCTGTGTCTACCAGCAGTGGAGACAGGACGCCATTTTGCCCATAGACACTTCCTTCCCAGCTCAAGGTGGTTGGGAGTCCTACAAGGCCTGAAGGGGGGCGGCTTTCAGTGGATGGCAGTCCTGCCACAGGACAGACAGACACATGGACAGACAAGGCACTCACCGTGAGAGCCAACATCACCTCATGGAAGTTCTTATTCCCCACAATCCTCTTCTTCACTGCTCGAAAGGCATCTTTGGGACTGGGAGGAAGGACAAAAGATGGGCTTAGGAATGCAACCTCCTTACCCACCACCAGAGACCACGTGCCTGAGATCAGAGGCCCTGGAAAGCCAGATGGTTCTTACTTGCCCAGCCTCCCGTGCCCCACCTGTTTTGCGTGTCCAGGTTCTATCACATCACAATCTTCCTGCCCCAAGATCCTCTCAGCAGATCCTGACTGCTTAGCAGGGATTCTTAACATGTGGTCCCTGGACTGCCTGCAGCAGAATCACTTTGTCACTTTGCGGGGAGGTGTGGTGTTTGTTAAAAGTGCAGAACCCCAGGCCCCCACCCTAGGCACCTAAACCCTGGGGGCTCCAGAATGTACATGCTTCCCATGCCCCAGGGGCTTCTTATTCATGCTGAAGTCTAAGAACAAATATCCCGTGGGCACAGCGTTCTAAGGCTCCATCCATGCCTGCTCCTCTATCCATCCATCCATCCTTCCCTTTGAGGCTTATTAAGCACCCACTGTGTGCGGGGCAGCATGCTAGGGACACTGTAATGAACCAGGCCCTGTTTCTAAGGGTCCTACATTCTGGTAGACCCAAATCACTGAAGGGAATAAGCAGGTGCTGTGGGGAGAGTGAGGGAATGAAGCTGTGTTGGGAAGCAGGGCTGTGGAGGTTGGTCAGGATTACAGTGGAGAGGACAGGGCGGGGTGAGGGGCCATGGCCCACAGAGGGGGATCCTGGCCCAGAAACATGACAGCAGTGTTCAACTCAAGCAATCCTGGGGCAGCTCCTCGCCCTTCACTGTCTCCTTCTGGGGGTAAGCTGGCTTCTGTTCTTGGCCTGGCCGCTGATCTGTAGGCCACTTGAGTGCTCTATATGGATTTGTTTCTACTTATAGGGTGGCCTAGAGAAAAGGGATGGCATTAGGCACCAGAGGTTCTGGCCTCTGTGCCCTTGCTGTGGGCCTACTATGTGTCCAGTACTCTAAGAGTACAAAGTGTGTGACAATGAGGCCACAACTCCACAAACGAGACTCTTCAGTAGAGACTAAAGTTTAGATGACAAGCTTGGTAGGGACAAGGGTCACACCTGCCTTTGCTCACTGCTGGGTCCCCAGCACCTCGTGCATGGCCTGGAATGCATGAGGTGCTCAAATAAACAGCACCCCTTCTGAATGATTCTGAGCCCTAGCTTTTCCACATTTACAAGGGAGATGGGTACTTGCTGTCTCCAAGGAAACTGTAGTGACTTTCAGTCATGTCACTCATGAAGCTTCCAGGCCTGCCTAGAGGATCAATGAGGTTTTGTGCCTCCCGTCTCCTTTGTTGATGGCCCTACCATCTGCCCACCCTTCCATGCTCACTCTGATGAGTCCAGAAGCAGGTGTGAGTGGCCCCTCCCAGCTCCTTGGCAAGCACAGGAGCATGCTGAGGAAGACACTGGAAGGTGCCAGCAATCACTGCCCTCTCCTGACTGGGCCTGGACTCAGTGGGACTCAGATGCCACAGCACTGAGCTGGGTGTTCCCTGCCCCCTGCCTGCTTCCAGCCCACCTCTCCCACACAGAGCACTACCTGACTGAGAGGCACACTCTGCACTGGCTGAGGGATAACTGGATTATCCCAAAGAAAAATGGAGCTGAAAATGCTCCAGCTGCTGATCCTGGTTTATCAGATCAGAGGCCTTGTCTGGCCATACTTCCTGCTGGCCATGGTCACCACATGCTCCCTACCCTTCACTGGGTTTTCCTGAGATGACAGTGACCCTCACATCCCCTTTCTGCTTCCCCCAGGGACTTGGGCTTATTGCTGGAAGGATCTGATAGAGCTTTGCCTCCGAGGACAAAGATCTAGAGAGGTAAAGAGATCTGCCCAATGTCTCACAGCTGGTCAGCAACAACTAGTCAGAGATCAGAAGCCAAGAACCCAACGCCTCCCCACAACAGGAGCCTTGGCAGGGCTCCTTGGTACTGAGTAGGAGAACACCATGACCTGTACACTGGAAATGTCCAGCAAACACCAGCTGTGATCAGATAACACACATACACTGGAAGTGCCCGGCAAACACCAGCTGTGATCAGATAACACACATACACTGGAAGTGCCCGGCAAACACCAGCTGTGATCAGATAACACACACACACACACCGGAAGTGCCCGGCAACCACACACACATACACTGGAAGTGCCCGGCAAACACCAGCTGTGATCAGATAACACACACACACACCGGAAGTGCCCGGCAACCACCAGCTGTGATCAGATAACACATACACACCAGAAGTGCCTGGCAAACATCAGCTGTGATCAGCCATAACACACACATACCCTGCAGATGCCCAGAAACACCAGCTATGATCAGCTATAACACATACACACACTGGAGATGCCCGGCAAACACCAGCTCTATCAGTGGTGACCGGCCCTGTCAACCTCTCAGTTCCACTTCACTTTCACTGCCCTCTTTGTGATCCCCTACCCTCCCTGCTGGTTTCAAATCTTAAGGAACTAAAAGTCTTTGCTCACACGGCAAAGCTGGAAGTGTCTAATGCATAATCCAGTCCATAGAATGCACAACAGCGCTTGGGGCCAACTCCTAACTGTAGGAGTTTCCAGCTCGCCCTATCTGAGGGAGATGTTGTACACAAGGCTGGGGTTCCAGATCTGTGTGGAATCTGGGCTGCTGCTCAGAGAGGCAGTGTGTAGCGGCAGCATCCAAGGGCCAGCACCAGCTGTACCCCAGCCATGGCCTTGAACTTTATGTCTCTGGGCCTCTCATCCATTTGTTGACAGGGCTTGGCTCATGGTTCTAAAGTGTTTAAAATGCCTCAGTCCTGCCTTGAGTGTGGTTTCAGGCCAAACTCTGCAGCCCCTGCCGGCCCCCCAAGCAGGCTGGACGCTGTGCTACAGCAGTGGTGGGACTGGGGCAGAGGGTCTCGGCAGGATGCAGGGCGTGAGTCAATGCTGGCGTGTGCTGGGTTGTGGATGGCTGACCCCGCCTGTCTCCTCTGAGGGCCTTACCCTTCCTCGGTCTCATTGATGATGTCACAGATCTCCATGTTGAGGGCCCAGTCCTCACTCTGCAGGGAGCCATCTGTTGCTTTTTCTGAGGAGAAGAAGCCATAGTTATAAAGGTGTGGGGATCCTGGACAGATAAAGTCAAATAGGGTAGGGAGGGGTGTCGGGTGGGAAGACAACAGATGCTTTCTGGGCACTCAAGGTGGGCCAGGCTCCATGTGGCACTGTCTTATGCACATTATCCCATTTGTCACTAGATTCTCAACCCTTGGCTTGGTGTTGTCAGCACCACGCTCAGCCAGTGAGCCACTAGATTCTTATAGTAGCCATGTGAGGCTGGGAGTACTCCTGTCCCTTGACAGGTGAAGAAACTGTGGCTCATCCAAATGGATGAGTGGAGACAGGAACCCAGGCAGGCCTGGCCTTACAGTGCTTGCTCTTGACACGACAACACAGACAGTATTTTGCTTTACTTCTGTAAATAAGATGTTCCCTCCTGACTTTATATTGTCTTTTGAATCGGTGACCATTCTCATGGTTCAAACTGTAAAAGGTCCCAAAGTGGTGTACAAGGGAGAGTAAGTCTGCCCCACGCTGCCCCCACTTCCTACTGTGAGTGCGATAATTCACTCGGGTGGCAGCAGAGCACTGGCACAGAGTAGGTGCTCAGTGCGGGGGGTGATTCTTTTTTTTAATTGAGGTGAAAGTCAAGTTACATTAAGTGCACCATTTTAAAGCGCACAGTTCAGTGGCGTTTAGTGCATTCACAGTGCTGTGAGTGCAACCACCACCTCTCTCTAGCTCCACAACATTTTCAGGTTGTGGTGATTCTTAGGGTAAGATTTCAGGCCAGTAGTCAGCTATGAGGCTGGCGGAGCCTGTCAGAGCCAAGGTCAGCGACCATTTGCTGAGGATCTACACAGGGGCAAGTATCAGGCTGGTTGTCTTTTGTAAATTCCAGCATGAGATGCACTGACTGGTGTTAGGGGAATAATGAATGCAGGACAGACAATGCTAAGCCCTTCATAAATGTTCTTTAAGAAAGGAAAGCACCCTCCCTCCTCTCAAACACATCGCTCATCTTCATAGTCCTCTGCACGCACATCACAGTGCACAGAGGCAATTTTACAGCCTGTTTCTTGCAGGCAACATTCTATCACGCACATGACCCTAGCTGGCATGTAAGGCGCATGCAGATATTTTTACACATGGAAGACTGTGTGACAAGACAGGACTTGCTCAACATTGTAAGGTTCAGAGGGTGAGACCCTTTGTGTCCTGACACAGGTCACTACCCAAAAGCCCCTTCCCAGTGGCCGTCATGTTCCCTCTGGTCTCCTCTGGCTTCTAGACAAAGTGCTCATGCACCATCAGCCTCTGTGGCCATCCTGCCAGCCTCAGTGCACCTGCTGCCTGGCCTGTGTGGCACTCAGGCACAGTGCTGCCAGCTGCTGCTCTATCATCTACCAAGAGCATGCGATAGCCTAGGCACTCAGGGCTTGTTATTCCACCTGATGTCACTCCATCCTGCAAGGCAGGCTGCACGTAGGAGACGGCTTAGGCTCAGGGAGGCTGGGTGATTCCTCACACATTGCACAGCTGCTTATATGCCAGACCTGCTCTAGGTACTGGGGTACAATGGTGGACAAGATGGGAATTGTCCCTGTCCTGTGATGGCCAAAAGAGGCCAAAACATGTTTTAAATGAAAGTCTGACAGAAGACAGAGGAGGGCAGTCTTCATGCACCTGGGCAGAGTCCACTCTCAGCCGGGTAGGCGGGACCATACTACAGGGCAATGCCTGGGCCAGGCCAAACCAGGCCAAGCTGGCATAGCCAGCTCTCTAAAACTGTGGCTTCTGAGATCTTGGTTTTGAAATTGGCCTGACTTCAGTTCCACACTTGGCTCCTGCAGCCAGACGGATACCAGTCGTCATGCTGACAACTGAGTCAGGAGGGCAGTTGCTTTACCCCTAGATTGTGGCCTGGGGGAGGAGATGAGTAAGGGGTCCCCTTAAAGGGTGGGAAGACAGATAAACATTGTGTCACCCCACAGACATTTACTGAGTGTGGCTTCTTTGTGCCATGCTTCCCACCCTTGAGGTCTCACACACTTAGAGCCACATGGGAAGAGCCAGAGCGAGCTGATAAGTGTCCCTCTGAGCAGAGGGCCATGTTCTGGTTTGGGGGAAGTGGCTGATCAAACATGCAGAAACTGCTTCACTCAGCGATCCTGTCACATAGGCCAGCAGGATTAGAGTCACCCCCGACTCCCAGCTTACATCTAATGGCCACAAAATCCTGCCGATTCCAGCTCCCGAGTCTCTCCACTGCACCCATTCCCTTCTCGCCATCCCCTCTGCCACTGCCCAGCCCAGCCACCACCCTCTGCCCTAGACCACGGTGTCAGCTTCCTCCCCACCTCCTCCTTGCCCCTCCCCACACTTTTTCCAGGCTGCACCAGAGACAGACTTTTTCCAGTGTCAGCTCCTGCACACTTTTTCCAGGCTGCAACTTTCTGAAACTTGAACATGACCACGTCCCGCCTGTACCCCAATCCTTCCAAGGCTCCCCAGCCCTCAGCCTGGCCGACACACCCTTCTCAACAGTTATATTTTAACTCCCAAGTTATGTGCTACATAACATCAAG
Organism: Galeopterus variegatus; assembly: GCF_000696425.1. Lineage (NCBI taxonomy): Eukaryota > Metazoa > Chordata > Mammalia > Dermoptera > Cynocephalidae > Galeopterus > Galeopterus variegatus. Next base: position 764,257 of record NW_007726250.1, read on the forward strand.
CATCACTAACTGTTTACATACAGAATGAGATTTAATCCTCACACCCTATAAGGTGTGCATTATTGCCCTCATCCAACTAAGGAGGAAAGTGAGGCACAGAGAAGTCAGTAACTTGAAAAGGCCCCACCATGGTGAGAGTGGAGTGGCCTCTGATGCCACGGTGCAGATTCCTAATGGTGTTGATGCTGCTCCCATCTCTCAGCAGGGATCAGGGAACTTGGCCCTCTCAGAAGTGTCCTTCCTGACCACTCAGGCGATCTGCCTTTTCCTCCTGACCCGTAGCTCCAGTGGCAGGCCTCTCAGTGGATCCCCTTATGATCCTCAGTGTCCCCGAAAATGATGGGCACTGCTTTCTTCTCCTGGGGGAGAGTGAGCCAAGGTTTTAGAAGGGATTATGGTCTTTTTTGGAAAGGCAAGCAGCTGGTAAGGGAAAGTTGGGACATTTATAAAGAAGAGAAATCCCATCCCAGGGAATCAGGGGGGTACAGGAGGACCCTAACTACACGAGTCTGATGCTAATCGGAGCAGTAAGGGATTATGGTCTTTTTTGGAAAGGCAAGCAGCTGGTAAGGGAAAGTTGGGACATTTATACAGAAGAGAAATCCCATCCCAGGGAATCAGGGGGGTACAGGAGGACCCTAACTACACGAGTCTGATGCTAATCGGAGCAGCGCTGGCACATTCTTCAGCACTGAGTGCCAGCAGTGGGCAGAGCCATTCAGAAGATGGAGACTTCTTGGGGGTAGTGGGGGACATGTGGCCTAAGAAGGAAGGGGGAGAGGAAGAAGAGGAAGAGGCAGACGCGGGACAAGGCCCCTTTGAGCAGTTCAAGTAGGAGGCAGCAGTGGCGAGGACGTGGCAGGCCAGACTATCATCTGCCACTCTCTGCAGGTTCCCCCAGGGCTTGGCGTGGACCACAGGATGGGGAGAGGTATGGGACTTCTTCCAGATTTCCACAGGGAAGGCCTGCTCTGTCAAGGGCAGACTTTTAAACCCACAGGAATCTGGGGGTATTTGTTTTGTTTTTAACCACAAACGTAACTCAGTTTGCTATTTTAAAACACTGACAGTATGCGATAGCCTAGGCACTCAGGGCTTGTTATTCCACA
>NW_007726250.1:765375-769919 GCF_000696425.1 Galeopterus variegatus
GTATTTGTTTTGTTTTTAACCACAAACGTAACTCAGTTTGCTATTTTAAAACACTGACAGTGGTTGCCAGTTCCCAAGAGAGTGAGAACTGACTCCCTGGGTCTGGGAGCTGCTGGCGATGGCCTTTGAGGGCTCCTGGGCAGTAGTTGTGCTTGTCTCCTGGCTCCTGAGGGCCAGACCCTGCAAACCTCCACTTGTCATCGGGCAGCTTGCTGTTGTCCAGGGTTGGCAGTCCTGTGGTTTTGGATCACAGGACACCTGCCTGCCTGCTTAGCAGTTTGTCCTTTCTGTGTTGGGCCTGGTGCAGACACCACCACCCCAGAGGGCTGCAGATAACTTGCCTGGCGCGATGGCAGATCTCTCTGCCCCTCACGAAGAATCTGGATGGGCACTCGCACAGGCTTTGGGGTTGGATGAGCCTGGTCTCCCCTCCTAACTCAGAGAACATGGACAAAGATCCACCCCTCTGAGTCTGTTTCTATAAAATCAGGATAAGACTGCCTGCCTGCTTCACAGCACGCTGGGACTTTTCAACCAGACAATGTCCGCACAACATCAGGTGATGGGCAGTGATGAGTAACTGTGAGGCACAATGACTGTGACCTGGGACAAGAGAAGGAACGAGTGGTCACCAAAATCATGTTGCACCTCACCACGCTCCAGGCCTGTGGTCCCAGCCTGCTCATCCTCAGGGGTGACTCAGCAGCCTGGACAAGCAGCCGCCTCACAGCCACAAGGGAAGGCCTGCTCCTGCTGCTCCCACCTGCACCTTCCCACAACTGCCAAGTCTCTCGTCCTCATGGGGTGGCTCTGGGTCAGGACCCATCTCCCTCCCCAGACCTGACCACCACCTCCATGCTCTTCTCCTCAGACACCAATCAAACCAGGACTCTTCTCTGTCTCAACACTGTCTGTGGCCACCCACTGCCCAAGGGCCAAAACCTGACCTCTTCAGGGCCTGGAGGGACACTGGGGACTGACCTTGGCCATGGTCAGCCATGCTCCCTTCCCTTTAAGGGGCTCTCTCTCTCCCGGCTCTGGGCCTCTGCCAGGAACCCAGTTCCCACACCACCACAGCAAACACCTGGCACTCAGGGTGTGCCAAGCACAGGACTTCACACCCTCAGTTATCCTCACCACAACCCTTGAGATAGAGGATAAATAAACCAAGAGGCACAGAGAAGTCAGTAACTCACCCATGGTCACACAGTTTATAAGTCACAGAGCAGATTTGAACCCAAAAAGGTCTGGTTCTTGGGGCTGGCTGGTTAGCTCAGTTGGTTAGAGCATGGTGCTGAAAGCACCAAGGTCCAGGGTCCAATCCCTGTACCAGCTAGCCACCCCTTAAAAATAAATTTAAAAAAATAAATAAGAAAGAAAGAAAGAGGAAAAAACCAACAACCATAAACAAAAAGGTCTGATTCTCAAATCTATACTATCAGTCACTATGCCATGTGCCTCTCAAACATACTCAACACTGTTGTCATCCAGGCCCTAGGGAGACAACAGTGGGCAAAACTGACCAGATCCTGTCCTCTGGAAATTTATGGTCCAGTGGAAGGCCACGACTAACATTACACAAACTAAGAGCACCCTGACCGAAAAGACCAGGTGCTGAGACAGCACAGGGCGTGAGCTTTGGACGTGCTGACTAGAAGAGGAAGTGAGTCGGCTCATCCTCACTCATCCTTTAAGGCCCTGGCCCAGTGCCAGCTCCTAAGCGTTGCCGCCTCATCCTGCCCTGTGACATCATGGAGAACGATGACAAGATGACCAGCATTCACTGAGCAGGTGTCAACCTGTGTAGGATGCTCAGTGGACCTCCTCTCATGTCAATACCCCACACCCCTGACTGTGGTGTGGGGCAGCCGATGTGCAGAGGTTAGTGACCTGCCCAAGGCCAGAAGTGGAGGTGTTGGATGCAAAGCCAGGCCTGTACGGCCCGAAACCAGGTGGGTGGTCTCCCTCTCTGCTCTGTCCCTTGAAGGACATCTCTACCTGCCTAGGGTAGATTCTAGCTGGGGCCTACTCTCTGATGGGACAGAGAGCAGAAGGTCATTAAATGTTTGTGGAACAACGGGCTGAGCCTCCAGATTGCCTGGGTACTCAATGTCATGCTGAGTGCCCGTACCACCTCACCTCCCCCAAATAATATTCATTGCATCTCAGTGATTTGTCACCATGCTAAGGACAGAGCAAGAAACAGCCTCGCTGTTTAAAGACATCTCTGAGCTGTCAACCCTGAAACTGCCAGCCTCTGGACTTTTGCTAAATGAACAAAGTGTGCTGTGGTGGTGGGCACAGCCTGTGTTACTTGCAGCTGAGAGCACCCCTGATGAATACTCCTCTTTGTGCACAGAGCTCCGTCAGCCCTGGCTTTCCCACAGCATGGAGCCTAAATAACAGTGGGCTTCACTGAAGCCCGGTTGTCAGGATGCAGTGTCCAGATTTGGCCTAACCCCTCTTCCCACCAGCTCAGTCTACTGCCACACCGGGTCCAGTCATCCTCCCTCAGGCTTCTGTGCTTTTGAACACGCTGTCAGTCCCTCTTCAAGGAATTGCACCTCCCCTCCTCCCCGCCTCAACTCCTGCTCCCAAGCCAAGCTCAAAGGTCAGGTCCCTTTGTCGAGCCCATCTGACACCCCCCACCCTGCTCCTTCTACTCAGTGGGCCGACAGCATTTTGCACAGACCACAACTATAAGTTCTGTTTAGTGGACTTGTTAAAATAACTCTACAATATTGATTTCTTTGTTTCTATATCTGTCTCTCCCATTAGGCTGTGAGCTCCTCAAGGGTGGAGATTATAGCTCATGAATTGCCCAGTTGTCTATACCAGATTGGACCTGGCTGGTGATAAACCTACAGTACTTGTTTGCTGAATGACTGAATGAAGGATAAGGCCATATTCACCAGCTCAACAAACCTTTATAACACTTTAATTTAAATGAAATATTTCCACCCTTTGGCACTCACTGATCTCTTAATAGCTGTTGTGTGGAAATCCTAATCTTTCTTCCAATTGACAGTCCTTTTTTTTTTTTTTTTTAAAAAAAAAAAAGATGACCGGTAAGGGGATCTTAACCCTTGACTTGGTGTTGTCAGCACCACGCTCAGCCAGCGAGTCAACCGGCCATCCCTATATGGGATCCGAACCCAGGGCCTTGGTGTTATCAGCACCACACTCTCCCGAGTGAGCCACAGGCCGGCCCAGACAGTCCTTTGAATATTTAAAAAAAAATACCATGTCCCTCCTTAATCTGTTCTTCAACCTAACATCCTTAGTACCTGTGACCACCCACACTGGACACGATCTCCAGAGCCTTCATCATTCTGACTGGCCTCTCTGGACACAGGCCAGCTGTGCTGTCACCCAGAAATGCATTGTGAGAACTCATACACCACACTCACCAGCCCATACTGGATACTGTATTTTTATTAATGCACTGCATGACTATATCAGACTTTTATTAACTCCACTGCCTGGAGCTGACTCCAACAGTCTATCGTTGTGAAAGACACTCTCCTCTGGCTCACAGTAGTTAGCTTTTCTAGTCTCCCTTGCAGCTGGAGGTGGCCCTGTGACCCATTTCCAGCCATTGAGGCATAAGTGGGAGCCTTTTGGATGGCACCTAGAGAGGGTTTTGCTCTCCTGATAACAGAGACACAGAGAGCTGGTGCCTTCACCTGTACTTCCTGCCAGGAGGGGACAAACACGAAGATGAAGCCAATATGTTAAGAGGGGAGGGGGTGGCATAAATATAGAAAGAGCCATTATTAAACAAATTCATTCCAGATGGACACAGACATTTGTGCTCGCAGGGACATCCAGCAGGCCCCTTTCAATTCTAAGGGGAAGGAATGAGGTGAAAAAAGTCAGGAGTAGGGGACATGGAGACAGACAAATCCCAGTTCAAGTCCTGACTTGAGCACCCACTAGCTGTGTGGTCCTGGGTGAACTCCTCAGCCTCTCTGTGCCTCAGTTTCTACTCTACAGTATGGGGAGAACTGAAGCACTCACTGGCCAGGGATGTGTGAGGAGGAGATGAGAGTATGCATTTCTTTTCTCTTTTTTTTTTTTAAAAGATGACCGGTAAGGGGATCTCAACCCTTGGCTTGGTGTTGTCAGCACCATGCTCAGCCAGTGAGCTAACCGGCCATCCCTATATAGGATCCGAACCCGTGGCCTTGGTGTTATCAGCACCGCACTCTCCTGAGTGAGCCACGGGCCGGCCTGAGAGTATGCCTTTCAAGCATATTGTATCTTACTTAGCACACAGTAAGCCCTAAGACGAATGTTATCCACTACAAAAACATCAACCACAAAATGATTGTTCAAAAATGTCAAGCACAGAAAAACAGCAAAACAAAATAAATAAAAAACAACAAAAATTTCAAGTACTCCCACAGAAGAGATTTTTAAATCACACGCATGCAGAAACCATTTTTTTTTCAGCCAGCAACTTGTCTTTTTTTTTTTTTTTTTAACTGACCGGTAACGGGATTGCAACCCTCGGTGTCGCGCCCGTACCGGGGACCGGCAAC
>NW_007726250.1:770231-777380 GCF_000696425.1 Galeopterus variegatus
GCTCCCAAGCGGCGCACTCTCCAGTGCGCCACCGGGCTGGCCCAGCAACTTGTCTTGAACCCTGTTTTCCAAATGAATAACTCTTTCCAGACCTAGCATGGAAAGTTCCATTGGTTTCCTAAGTTGCTGAGCCGCCCTTCCTCAAAACTCTGGCTGCCTCTCCCCTGTCATTTTTTAACCACAGGCTACAATAGAAATTCTAAAATACCTTACAGAGGGTATTACTTCTGCAGTCCACAATTTTAAAGTTGATGTAAGTAACTATAGTACCTAACTGAAGAAAATTTCAGTTAGATGAAGGGAGCTTTTCTAAAATTATCCAGGTAAAAGGGAGTGAGGCTTTGAAGGCAGAGCTTGGAATGGCTGGCCAAGGTGTAGATGACATTTTTTCTCTCTCTGCCTTGTGAGTGTAAAAGATGAAGGGTGGGGGTGGAGAACGGATTTGTATTAGTAAGGGTCCTCCAGAAAAATGGAAGAGAGAAAGAGAGAGAGAGAGTTTAAGGAATTGGCTCATGCAATTGTGGGGGTTTGGCAAGTCCAAAATTTGCAGGGCAGGCAGGCAGGCTGGAGACTCAGGGAACAGATGCAGTTCAAGTGCAAGGGCAGTCGGCTGGCAGGATTCCCTTTTCTTCTGCAGAGTTGAGTCTTTTTCTATTAAGGCCTTCAACTGATTGCATAAGGCCCACCCACATTATGGAGGGTAATCTGCTTTATTTTGAGTAAAGCAGATTCAAATGTTATTGGTCCGTTTTTGTGTTGCTATAACAGAATACCTGAAACTGAGTAATTTACAAAGAAAAAGGGTTTATTTGGCTAATGATTCTGGGGCAGCTGCATCTGGTGCAGGCCTCAGGCTGCTTCTATTCTCTGTGGAAAGTGGCAGGCAACCTGTAGGTGCAAGGAGATCACATGGCAAGAGGGGGATGGGTGGGGGACAGGGACTATAAGGATCTGCTCCTATCACACAAACAACTCCCAACAGTACCACATTGGGGATCAGACAAAAGCATGAGCTTTGGGGGATGAGGTGGGGGGAGGTAGCGAAGCAACATATCCAAACTACATCAAATGTCAATCTCATCTAAAAAATACCTGCACAGAAACATCTAGAATAATGTTGACCAAATATTTAGATATCATGGCCTAGACAAATTGACACGTAAAGTTAACCACCACAGGGTTTATACTGAACCAACACAAACAAGTTCACAGTGGACACCTCTGTTTGTCCTTAGAGTCTCTGTTTGTCTCAGCTCGTGTGGTCTGGCTGGTTCCTCTCTCCTCCCCTGGCTCCTTCCTTCCATTCTCCACTGTCAGGAGCAAAACCCAATTCCTCTCCCCAGGTCTTACACAGCAGTTCATGGCACTTCTTAGTGCTGCTCTATCAATGACCAAGTTTTCCATGTCAATTGAGGCGTGAGACCCTCAGAGATTTCATCACTTGCTTGGGTACACAGCCTGGAAGGGGCAGAGCTGGCACCTGAGCCCAGCTCTTCTGACGCAGAGTCCCAAGCTCTGACCCTATTTCAGGCTGCCTACATGATCAAAATGTGTCGCGGACAAAATTAAAGACATTTTTAGGAGTTACATATTTACTTTAGAGTAGAGAAAAAACCATGAACTAGCTCATCAAAGCCATAATTTCATGGGTATAATTACATAGGATGAGGTCAAATTTAAAAAGGTGAGCCAATTAAATGAAAACACGATGAAAATAATAATGAAGGTGGAATAGGGGTAAACACAAATCATAAAGGGTGGTGCATGAAGGACAGATGTTTGGATAGTACTGGCATAGATATAGACCACCTTAAGTAAGGAGGTAAAGAGTTAATGTGTCCTGAATCCCCCTGCTTCTCATGGGGTGATGGTCCCAAGTTAATTAGAAGACACTGAAGGTTTTATTTTTGTTTTTTCCCTAAAACCAGAAGAGTGGAAATCTGGACTTTACTCTTATTTCTTTGAGCCCAGTAAGAGAACAAAACCTATTCACCAGTTCCATCCACAGGGTCAGGCAAAGCCAAGTGAGAATCGGCCCCACCCCACAGCCTGAAACCTGACCTGTCTGTGAATGTGGCTGCCACCCAGCCAGTGATTGCTCATTCTCCAGTGACACAAAAGCTGCACTGGAGTCAGAGCCCCAGCTTGGGACCTTAGCTCTGCCATTAGCTTAGACTGTGCCCCAGGAATGTGCCCCAGGAATGATGACAACACCCATGAAAAATCACAAGGCTAACAATTATGCACACTTCCTGTCTGGCAGGCACCGGGCCATATACTTCACAACTCAACAACCCCATCTGATACTTTCTATTATTATCATCCTTATTTTACAGATAAGGAAAATGAAGAACAGAGAGGTTCAGTAACTTGTTCAAGTAACAAAGCTGATGAAGACTGAATCAGGACTCAGACTATTCAGTCTGACTCAAGCTCACCCAGGGCCTTACTACTGCATGTACAGCTGATGCGAAGCCCGTTCTACACACTGACAGAGACTTGGAATCTAGTCTGGCTCCTGCACTTATGAATTAGGAAACCAATGCTTCAAGATGTGAGGGCTTCGTGGGCACACTGTGGGTGAAAGTAGAGATTCTGACTCAGGGGGCCCAGGGCTGGAGCATTCTCAAGCATCCCTGGGACCCCACTTTGAGGAACACTTGTCCTCCATCATTCTGCCTCTGGCCAGCTGCTGTGATCCAGAGGTCAGCAAACTATGAACCCACTTGCCAAATTCAATTTCGTATTATCCTCGGACTATGGATGATCTTTACATTTTTAAATGTTTCAGAAAAAAGCCAAAGAATAATATTTCATGACATATGAAAATGACATGAAATTCGTATTTCAGTGCACATAAAGTTTTATTGAAACATGGCCACACCCACTCATTTACCTATTGTCTACAGCTGCTTCTGTACTATAATAGTAGAGTTGAGTAGTTGCAACAGCGACGATACAGCTCACAAAGCCACTAACTAGCCCTTTATAGAAAAAGTTTACTGACCCTGGTCTAGTCCACCCTGCTAGCCAATACAGGGATCCTCTTTACAGCTCCCTCGACTTTGGCCTCTGCCTTCACACCTCCAGTGGTATGCAGCTCACTACCAAACAAGGCAGCCTGTTTCATCTTTGAAAGGCTCTAGGGATAGCTATTGATACTGGCACTGAACTCCTCCCTGTAACACCACACAATGCCCTTTGAGCCCTGTGCAATTAGTTTCATCACTCCTTTACAACAGGCGTCAGTTTTCTTTCTTTCCTCGCTTATCAGTCCTTCCCTGTCCCCATCTATTGCCTCTGTTGTTCCTCACCAGTCCTCTGGGAAGCAGAGTGAGAATGGTAGCACCTCTGGGTTACAGACAGGGGATGGGCAATAGAGAGGGAATGTGACATAGTTAGGAGTGGAACGAGAGCTGGAACTAGGTCTCCAGCCTCCCAGCCTGGAGTCCCCTCAACACCACTTGAGTGTCCACTTTGGTTTCCAGCCCATCACTCCTCAGATGGCCCCCAGGGCCCAACATGGTCTCTCACTTCTATGATTCCTTTCTGTGCTCTGGGGCTTGGACTTTGCGGATGCAAGAACAGTTCTTTTTGACTTTTCCACCTTTCCCCTTCACTCTAGGGCTCAGTCCTAGGATCTGAGCTCTTTTCCCCTCTCATCTAGCCATCACCATTCCAACTACTGAGGGCTGGTCCCCAGAGACTGCCCATATTTATAACCTCTGTTGTTTGCAGCTGGCTTTCATGATTCAGCTTTGATTTAGACTCAAAGTGCCAGGGTGAGCTGACAGCCAGAAATGGAAAATGGGTTTCTCGGGTTGACTTCCCATGTCTGTCTATAAAACATGGCCAGTAAGATCTGTTGCCCTCACAGAACAGCTGGAAAGAGTTTTGAAATCCTTGAAAGTAGAGGGTTGTGTCAATATCACCTAGCACTAATGATCTAGAATCTTCTCAGCTATGAGATGCTGCCCTTGGGAAGCTGTCCTACTAATCAATAAGAGTGAACTGGAGTGTGTGCAGATCCATGTGCATGTCCTAACCTGTGGGTAGGACAATAACTGTGGATCTTGGAGGGCCGAACTAATATAAATTCAAAATACGCACTGGGCAGCCAAAGGCAGTATGGTGAGGGTGCAAGAAAAGAGCTGGGTCTGCGTTCTGATGCTGAGTAGCTGTGAAGTCCTGTGAAGTGATACTACCTTCCCTCAGACTTAACTTTTGGTGAAACAGGAAAAAATTGTAAAACCTCATAAGGTCACCATGAAGATTAATACCTAGGATACTAACATAATACCTGCCACATGGCATTTGCTCACAAAATATCACTTTCCTTTTCTCCTGCCTTCCCTCCTACTGTGTGCCAGGCACCATGATAGGTACTGAGAGTCCAGATAAATAAGGTACAGCACCTGCTCTCAAGAAGTCCAGTCTAGCTTTTGGTCAAGATGGCAGAATAGACAGACCCAGCATCACTCTCTCCCACAAATCAAGTAATTTATAACTATAAAAACGCAACAACAGCCAAGCTGGGCCTGCCAGAGCTCAGGGGAAGAGAAGGAGAGATCTATGGAGTGTAAGAAGGTGGGAGAAGCCATGATGAGAGAAAGAAAAAACTGCTCTGACCATTTTGTGCTGTGGCCACTTTAAGGCTGGAGCTGCTGAGACACGGAGCAGGAGCCAGCAAAAGCTGCAGCTGTGCCCTTTGCATGGAGTTGCTTGGAGGCAGCAGGGGAGAAGAGGGCTCTCCTTGGTGGCTCCCAGGACAGCAAGACCACTAATAGGGTTCCCGTGGACCCACATAGGAGCAAGGAGCCACAACAATTGAAAAAAAGGAGCCACTCAGAGGCCGGTGAGTCATCACAAGGGACTGGCACACGGCCTGTCCCATGGGAAGTGTTTGCAGCACAGGCAGTGGGGGAGATGGGCCCACTGGGGGAACACTGGTGCACAGCAAGGACAGCTGATCTGCCCCCAATTAGCATAGGACCACTCATAGGAAACTGGTCAGGAATATAGAATTGTACGGGGTGCAGTTTGATGAAAAGACTCAGGCCCAGATCAGAGTTTCCACACAATCCAGGTGCACCGGGTCTCTGGAGAACTGGAAGTACCTATAAAGTCAACCATTAAAACCTGAGCTGCACAAAAGGGCTTCCCTAGGGAAGCAGAAGCAAAGCAGCAATTTAACTCAATCACACAGCTCAAGTACTGGTCCCCATAGGAAGTGCCCCCATTTTAGAAGTAAGCAAAGGACAAAAAATTAGTTCCAGTCCAGGTACACCGCCAGCGCCTCGAGGCCTGCTGGGGACCTGAGGCATGAAGCCAGGAACTGGAACCCTCTCCCACAACCAGACACATAGCCAGAGCCTCGGGGGCTGCCTGGAGTTCTGAGGCATGGAGAAGGGGATCTGACCTCCCCTCCCACAACCAGGCATACCACCAGCGTCTCAGGGCCTGCCCGGGGACCTGAGGCATGGATCTGGGGACTGGACCCCCCCACAACCAGGCACACTGCCAGTGCCGAGGAGAATGCCAAAAACATCATCTTCATGTGAGTGGCCCAGCACAGCCACCACAATAACCACAGCTGCTGCAAAAGTGGCTAGATGCCACAACCACCACACAGATGGTCCGCCAGCCACTTGAGTGCATTGACACAAGGAGAGTCACCAGCAGTGATCAAAGAAAAGAAGAGGATGTCTCTGTCCACAAAGCCCATTCCAGAGTGACAGAAGAAGCATCTGCTCTATGATAATATTGGGGGACCTGAACATACCTCTCAGCATTGGACAGATCATTTAGGCAACAAATCAACAGAGTAACCATTACTCTTTCAGAAGGAGAGAAGAAATCTAGGGTAATTAGAGGGGACAGGGGGAGGTAGAGGGGGATGGGGAGAGATTGCCCAAAGGGCATAAAGAACAAGTACGATTTGTAGCAATATATATGCTAGTAATATTGATTTGATCAACATATCTCAACAATGAACCCCCAAAATATGTATAATCAATTATGATTCAATAAAAATTAAAAAAAAAGAAAAATTTGGAAAATTGACTTCAGATTAAGTGGGCAGGTTAACATTCCACCACAAAACAAAAAGACTAGATACTTTTAAACCCACACATTTCTGTTTTTATGAATGTGTAACATCAGGAATCTGGTATTTCCCAATTATTATTTATCAGTTTTATTCTGACAATAAAAAGTAAAAGCCCTAAAAAAAAAAAAAAGTCCAGTCTAGTTGGGACATACACAGACAAGTAACAGAATGGCACTGTGGTATATTAGTGTGATAATGATGGAAATAATCAAAATGATGGCGACAATGATGACCACAGCAAGAACTAATAATGGTCCCTGTACACTGGCACTGTGCCAGGCACCTCCCAGGACTATCTCGCTTTATCCTCACAACTACCCTGTGAGGCGGATGCTGTTATCACCAACACTCTACCAAGGAAGCTGAGGCTCAGAGCTCAAAGTCATACGGTGAGGGAACCAGAGAAGCTGGGGTGATGGGAGAGCCGAAAAAGCCATGGTTGGACCTAAAGGGGCCAGAGAAAGCCTCAGGGAGGAGGTGGTGATGTCCTGCACTTTGAAGAGTGAGCTGGAGCTCCACCGAGGGGGGACACAGGAGTAGGCATTTGAGGCAGAGGGCCAGCAACTTAAAGGTGTGTGTGGAGGTGTGTATGAGAACTTTGTAAGTCGAGTGACACTCCTGATTAGCACCACTGAACCTGCCATCCTCAGGGATGCCAATTCTACAAGGCTCTACTCTCAATAAGGGCGTGGGAGCCGGCAGGCTTGAGAAGAGATTATTTTACTATTGCAACAAAAAGGGGCCTGGTTTACAGAAATACAAGCACCTAATACTAGGTCATCCATAATCAAGCCAATCAGCAGTACTTCCGCCTCTTTATTTAAAAGTAGGATATGGAATACTGAAGGCATTAACTCAAATGGCAGATATTCTTCATTTAATTCTATTTTTAGAGCCTCTTCAGCTTTGATACAAATTTTTTTTTTTTTTCGTGTCCGGCAACGGATCGCAACCCTCAGTGTTGCGCCTGTACCGGACCGGGACCAGCAACGGGATCGCAACCCTCGGTGTCGCGCCCGCACCTCGCTCAGCCAGTGAGC
>NW_007726250.1:777402-778787 GCF_000696425.1 Galeopterus variegatus
ATGTGGGATCCGACCCCTTGGCGGGAGCGCCGCCACGCTCTCAAGCGGCGCACTGTAGCAGTGCGCCACCGGGCCGGCCCAGCTTTGATACAAATTTTAATGGCTCTGGGTCATTCACCTCAGCTTTGCTATCAACTCACAGGGGTCTTGGGTGAGTCATAGTTTCTAGGGGCCTCAGTTTGGTCCTGTGTGAAATGAAGGGGATGGGCTAGAACAGAGGTTTTCAATATGTGGTTGCTAATCCAGCTGCATTAGCATCACCTGGGAACTTGTTAGAAATGCAAATTCTAAGGGTTCCATCCCAGACCTACACAGTCAGAAACTCTGGGGATGGAGACCAACCATCTGTGCCTTAACAAGCCCTCCTGGGATTCTGATGTGAGCTACTGGGTTAGAAGTTCCCCAAGGTAAGGGCCTTTCAGCAGTTAAATCTGGTTTTTGCTCTAAGATATTACGATTTAGTAGCATTCTCTTTGGACAGAAGTATTTCTTGCCCAAGAAAGGCAACCCTTTAGGGTTAGAAGAAAAGCTAAGTTTTCTTTGATTGGCTAAAACTCAAAGCCCAGGTGAGCTTTTCCAGAAGGTTCATGAATATGTGGCTGACTTTGAAAGCCAGGTTGATTATTTATTTTTAAGTAGGAAGTCTTAAACTTGGCTTGTGATAAAAGCAGTGGTAACTGTAGTTGGAGAAATAAAGATTAAAGGAGAGATGACTTTTCTTTTCAGCTCCAAAACAATGACTCACTGTGGGGTATGTGTGTGCCCGCACCGTGTGTGGTGGCGGGGGGTGGGGTGGTCCTCTGAGAGGGTAGTTCCTTTTCTGTGTGTTAATCCTGGACTGCCTCCTCGCCTTGGAGAAGATTGATTACAAAACGTCAGAAGAGCCACAAGCAGCCACGGTGGCGATTACAACACAGAGCTGGGTCGGCAGACTTCAGTGGGGTTTGGCTTCCAAGACAGTAAGAATGTCTTGTCTAAGAGATCCAGTATTCCCAGTATGGACTTAAGGCTACAGGTCATCAGAAAGATGAAGAGGTAATTTCACGGTACTGCTGCGGTTTCTTCATGCAGGAAGGGGGCACACCCAGACTGTCCCTGGAGAAGTGTGGGCTGTTTGAGCCGTGGCCTGTAGGTCCTCCTGTTGTTGGTGCACAGGAGTGAGCACCTAGACCAGCGACTTCCAGGGCTCCCGACCCTCCCTTGGTGGTCTCTCAGTAACAATGGCAACACAGCTTTTTTTTTTATATAGCACTGGTCCTGAGCCAGGCAATGTTCTAAGTACTTCACATTTACCAAGGAATTTAATCTTCACAAGAAACTCCCGGAGGGAAGGACATTATCATGCCCTAGTTACAGGTGAGGCGCCCTCGGCACAGAGAAGCTGC
>NW_007726250.1:779494-790019 GCF_000696425.1 Galeopterus variegatus
AGGGCTCCCGACCCTCCCTTGGTGGTCTCTCAGTAACAATGGCAACACAGCTTTTTTTTTTATATAGCACTGGTCCTGAGCCAGGCAATGTTCTAAGTACTTCACATTTACCAAGGAATTTAATCTTCACAAGAAACTCCCGGAGGGAAGGACATTATCATGCCCTAGTTACAGGTGAGGCGCCCTCGGCACAGAGAAGCTGCGTCATGGAACTCTTGTCTCCTGTCAACAGGGTGCGAAGGAGCGCGGACAAGCATCCAGGAGTCAGGAGAGCTGGGCCAGGGCGCTCGGCTGCCCATCTCCTTAGAAATGAAGGAGGCTGCCCAGCTGGTCTCCAAGAGCACCGTCGGCTCCGAGGTTCTGCGGGTCTGTAAGGCCTGGCCTCCTCGTCGCGCGGCGTCCCCTCCCGCAAGTCGTCCCCCAGACGCCCAGACCTATCGCCCCACTCCTGGGAGAAGGGACCTCAGCCCTTTTTCGGGTATCCGTGTCCGGAGAGCGCGGCGAGCAAGCCAGGAGCCAGCAGGAACCGGGCGGCGGGACCTGGGCAGGGGAAGACTCGGGGAGAGGTCGAGCGGCCCAACGACCGCACAACCACGCAGTCCCTTTAACCCCGAAAACTTTCTACCTCGACTTGGGACCCCGACAGACGCACATTGGCAGATCCGCGGCCACCGGGCTCGCCCTCTCTCGCTCCCTATTGGCTGCCCTAAGCATCCATCACCAGCCGAGGCTTCCTAATGGCCCACGCTCCATCAATCAAGCATGGGCGGGGAACTAGGCGGGGANCCCCGAAAACTTTCTACCTCGACTTGGGACCCCGACAGACGCACATTGGCAGATCCGCGGCCACCGGGCTCGCCCTCTCTCGCTCCCTATTGGCTGCCCTAAGCATCCATCACCAGCCGAGGCTTCCTAATGGCCCACGCTCCATCAATCAAGCATGGGCGGGGAACTAGGCGGGGAAGGGCGGGGAGCCACACACCAACCTGGTTGCCCTCCCTCTGTGACCTGGGACCTGACGGCTCCCCAGGGGGCCGGGTGCGGAGTACTGGGGCGGCGCTGTGCGGGGCTCCTGGGACTCACCGATGCGCTGTCCCACCGGAGAGCTGAACGGGTTCCCCAGGAGAAAGTCCATCGCCGCGGCTGCCGCTGCCAACCCAGGGAACCAGCTGACAGCAACCGCCAGCGCCGCCGACCCGTCACGTGACGCACCGCCCGCGAGGAGGCGCCAGCGGGGGCGGGGGCCCCAAGGCGGGAGCGATGACGTTACGGCGGCTTCCTAGGCGCCGGGGGACATCACGCACGACGTAGGGCCGGAGGCGGGGCCTGGAAGCGCAGGCCTCTCTAAACCACGTCCCTGGCGTTTTTTTAGGGGTCTAGTAGCAGGTCCTGGGGGTCTCTACACATCTGGAAAACTGGGTCTCACACCAGGGAAATGACTTGGGTAAGGTTACACAGCAGCTCAGACTCTCAGCGTCTTAGCCTTTAGTCCTTGGGACTAACACACCTGCCTGCGGTTGACAGCTCTGGGCCTGTTGTCTTCTTGCCCTGATATGACTCTTCCTAGTTGATGTCGAGGTCTCCCTGCTCCACATGCTCCCTGCTTGCAGCCCAGATCCGCTTACTTCAGACAGGAGGCAAGGGCCAGGGGTGTGTGATCCTTTGAAAATGAGAGTTAACTTAATTGCAGCTAGGCACCGGCTAGTGCCCAGGACGGTGGGAAAAACACAGATGTTGTAGTCTCTAGTGGGGCCGGTGGCTCCCGTTTCTGCCATCAATCTACTGTGATCCAAAGAGCGAGCTCCCATTTTCTCTGGATACTGGAATTAGATCAAGGACTCTTAGCCACTTTTTTTTTGGGGGGGGGGGTTTCCAGGCTCCTTTGAGAATTTAAAGAAAGCCATGAAACTCTGAAGAAAAAAGGCAGTGATACAATTTTCCTTATACCCTCAGGGAATTTCTGGGATCCCTGAAGTACAACAGTGAACCCCAAGTTAAGTATCTCAAAGGCTTTTATTTTTTTAGCGGCTGGCCGGTGCGGGGATCCAAACCCATGACCTTGGTGTTACAATACCATGCTCCAACCAACTGAGCTGACTGGCCAGCCCATGATATTTGAAAGTGGTGTGGGGTAGAAAGAGCCTAGGCTTTGGGGTCAGCGGTACCAGCGTTCTTATTCTGGCTTTGCCATTTACTAGCTATATATTTATTAGGAACAGTACTTTTCTGCATCTGTCTGCTCATCTGTAAAGGCTTTTGGAGGAATAAGTGAGATAAAGTATGCAAATCACTCTCTCTAATAGTGATTCAGTGATATGGTTGTCTCTTGCTGCCTCTCCATAAGACATCAGCCTTTTAATCATATTATTTCACTATTTATAACTTTTAATACCTTGCATTTGCATTGAAATTTTTACCTTGAAAGGTCAAATCTCCATATATTCAGTGTTCATAATATTAAATATTCATGTCAGGCTGGCTACTGGGTTGGTGACAGGGAGGTGACATTAACACCATTTTACAGATGGGATTTTGGAAGCCTATAAAGATTGACTTATCCGACATCACTGACCAAGCCAGGACAGTACTGAAACAGCATGAAATATATCATATTTAGTACATGATTCATATGCTACCCGTATACAAGACTGGTGAATATTTTCTTGATTTAGGCCAATACCATAATGTACATAGTTTCACTTGCTAGTAAATAGAGCCATAGTTATCAGATTTGGTGGAATTGCGATTTGTAAAAGAGAAAATGAGAGCCTGTACAACATAAAAATTAATAGAAACAGAGTAATATGTGTGTTAGGAAATGGCTAAGATTAGAAACTTGAACTTTACTCCATGTTTTTTTTTTTTTAAAGAAAATTATGGTAGGATACACTGTGAAAAACAGACGGGTTTTATAATTTTGTAGCAACTATGATTAGCACGATTAGGGAAGACACCTGAGACTGGACTACAAATATTAAAAATGTGATTTTTAATAATATAAGTACAAAATTTTATTTCTTTATACAACTGTAATGGGATTTGGATCAAACCACTAGAATTTATTTAAAAAACAAAATAAAACAATGATATAAAAATTGCAAGAAGGTCTGAATCCAAAGTTTTTCCTCTAAGAGTACCAAGTACCACAAGGTACAGATTATTATACAAATGTGTACAAATTTTAAATACAAATACAAGAGGGCTGGGTTTCAAAGGAAAATGAACAAAAAGCAGGCCCTCATCAGGATTTCATTAATGTATACAAATGACATGGTAGGACTGACTTCCTCCTGTGTTATCCACGTCCTCCAGGCTCCTCCTTGATACCCTATGTCACACAGGGAACTTCCATGGGTACAGATGAGGCACGGTACAAGGTTCTAACACATGAAATCAAGCTAAGGTTTCTGCTGTTCTTGATTTTGGTTCCCAAACATTCCTGTTTCCCCGATTAAATCTCGAAACTGCTCTGAGCTAAGGAAGGGATTCAGCAGCCAGAATACCTTTAAGAAGCATAGCCTTGTGACAACACTGGTGGGGAGAAGGGAAGGAATTAAACAGGATGCAGACTGGCTGCACTGTTCTCAAGGATTTACTTTGGTGCTGTGGTGCTCCGTCTAGGCCAGAAGAAGATAGAACGTTACCTCAGAGCTTGGTTTTGGCAGGAAATCTAAAACCAAATTTAAAAACAACCCTGAAGTGCTCAACTGTCTTCTTTCCAATTGGGAAGCAAAAGTCTGGTTCTTTAGAAATAAGGGCAGCTGGGAATGGTAACATTCCTTTTTATTTTACTTTCTTGACATTATTGAAGACTATGAAGTTCTCTAAAAGAATTATAATTGCAACATAATGATTCCTTTTTTTAGGTACAATACCTTAAAATGCAGATGATTTGGAGTTTTTGGAACAGACCAGAGGAAAGAAGGGAGAAATGACAAATCTGTATCTTCCACATGCTGTTGCTGGTGGAGGCTTTTGTTATTAAATTATATATACAGAAATTTACAGGATAAATTAAAATCTAAGAGATTTTAAAGAGTTAAATACACATAATTAAAATACACATTCATATGTGCACATAAATAAACCTATATGAGAATCGAGTACTTTTTTTTGCAATTCACTTATATATGGAATGCAGAACACTGAATCTGCCCACCAGGGGAACTGATGAGATGAACCCAAGAATCATGCTGGGCAGTTTATCTTCTGCAACCACCAAGCAACTAAGCAGAACTTGTGAGGACTTGGTGGCTAACCTAATGCTGCCAATGAAAGATACCAGCTCTTAGTTTTGCAGACCAAATATTCTGGGTCAGCTCAACATATGCAGGTTCAACTGGTGGTACTGACAGCTTTACCCTCTCCAAGATATTTTTTGCTGCCATGGCTCACCTAACTCCTTGGCCTCTACTGAGGCTGCCAGTGGTACCAATGATTACAATAAATTTTTAGACATGGACACATGTATAGTAGGAATTGGAATGAATGAACCCCTTACTCAGTTCACCAAAGCCACCTCAATAACTACAATGGGAACGATTTTATTATCTCCCACCTAGGTCACTTCAAATTGAAAGGCTTTGTACTTCCAGCCAACTGGCGTCCTTGCATAATCTTTCCTATTACATATCAGACTGTTAGACAGGTAAGGCAAATGGTCAATGATGGGTCTG
This sequence comes from Galeopterus variegatus, assembly GCF_000696425.1. NCBI lineage: Eukaryota > Metazoa > Chordata > Mammalia > Dermoptera > Cynocephalidae > Galeopterus > Galeopterus variegatus. Next base: position 784,171 of record NW_007726250.1, read on the forward strand.
GAGGTACAACTGAGTTTGGAAAAAAATCACATTTTAGCTGTCCATAAAGAGAGCTCTTGGCACCCAGAACAAGCCCCCAGCCCCCAAGTTACATTGATTTTTAAGGCAGATTTACCCACCACAGAAAAAAAAGAATCCCAAACCCATATTCATCCCAAAGTTTCCTCTTGGCTAAACCTTTGACATTTCATAAAATTATTATAAGCAAAGTAGTTACAGTCCTATGTATATTTTGTACAATATATATATATATGTGTGTGTGGATATAAAAATTTAAAACCTACACCCAGAGGCCAGTGAAGGGATCTGGAACAGTTATATATACACAAACCAGCAATGGGGTAAGATAAGGTTTCTGTCCCAGGATTCTTTGCTGTCACAGTCCAGGCATGATGTAAGCAATGTTGTCTAGTGTATTTGACTGCAAAACAAGGAAAAAAGGTTCAATTGAAGAGTACTTTACCTTGGTTCCCTGAGACATGTTTCTTTGTTCCGGGAAGAGAGATGAGAGAGAAAAAGTGGAGTTGGAGAAAACAAGGTGAGAATGAAGATGTCATCCTGTTGTCTGTTATGCTAGGACATGCTGACTTCTCCCATTAATCCAAGTAAAAAAGAGGAAGAAAACCCTTGGGCTGAGTTTGTGTGTGGAAGAGCAAATAGAAAGTACAGGAGGTGTAGTATGTCAAGGGCTAGAATGCTTCTCTCCAAATCACTAGTTTGGGAAATGCGATATTTTCCAGTTTCACTGAAAGCATGGCAAGCATACAGTGTCATGTTCCACGGGCCAGTATATGAAAGGGGGTGCCATGTGCCACAAAGTCTTATGAGTCTGTGCCTAACAGAGCTCATTAAGGCAGGGCCTTTCTGACTCCCATGGCGACTGGCCCTAAAAATCCAAGGAAAATAAGGAAAACTCACCAAGACCTGTTTAGGACAGCCATTCAATTCAGGTAGTTGTGTGGTCAGACACGCCAAGGGGCCAAGTGCACAGATAATGGAATCCAAAAGCACTGACAAACTGCCAGACACAGCCACCATACCCTGAAAAGGAGATTTACAGGAGAGGAGATAATAACTTGAACCACTTTCCTAATGCTCTCTCCATGTTCTTGTGGATTTCCTCACATGGTTCTTTAAATCCCAGGCAGTTCTAATCATGCATTATGAAACTTTTAGCAGAAATGGAAGGTATCTACTTTGATAATTCTGTTACTTGTTTAATAAGAAAACTTTTACAATACATTCCCAGGTTTCCTTTCTATATTCCTAACCCATTTTACCTTGTATGTGACCTTGGGGAAGGTCACACACTTAATTCCTCTCCTTAACAGGAATAGTGAAAAATGCCTTGCCTACTCTGGAAAGATTTGTGAGTTCATGTACGCAAAAGTGTATTTTTAATAAACTCCACAAATACAGCTCAAGTGGGATTACTAAGAATTCTACAACCGTATACATTAACATTTAATATAACATATATGTTCTCCACATGTGCCTTTTGATAGCTGATAATATTTTCTGGGCTGAAATGTTCACTCTCAAAAAGAAGTGAATTAGCTTCATTTCACATTTTAACATGTTGTATAATTCATGTGGTCTATATATTTGCAATTCAAAGAGTTAAATAAGGGCCGGCCCCGTGGCCCAAGTGCGGTGCTTGGGAGCGCAGTGGTGCTCCCGCCACGGGTTCAGATCCTATATAGGGATGGCCAGTATGCTCACTGGCTGAGCGCGGTGCGGGTGACACCAAGCCAAGGGTTGCGATCCCCTTACCGGTCACAAAAAAAAGAAAAAAGACAAAGAGTTAAATAAGATTGCCTGCTGCAAATGCAGGTGCCCAGCTCTTGTATAATCTGCTTTAACTAGAAGCACTGTGAGGATATACTATCTTGGAAGGCAGCATAGTAGACTCTTTAAGAGAACAAGCTCTGGATTTGGATTGCCTGGGTACATATCCTGGTTTCATCACTTACCGTTTTTGTACCTGGGTGAGTTGCTTACTATTCTGTGCCTGTAAAACGGAGTACTAATAGCATCAGTAGCACAAATGGGATTGAGATAACAGATATAAAGTACTGTACTGGGATGGTGCCTGGCACATGGTAAATGCTCAAAGAGTATCAGTAATTATTACTATTATCACCTGTGATGCCTAATTTCAGGTGTCAACTTGACTGGATTGAGGGATGCCTACATGGCTGGTGAAGCATTATTTCTAGGTGTGTCTGTGAGGGTGTTTCCAGAGAAGACTGGTGTGTGAGTTGGTGGACAGGGTGGGAAAGATCTGCCCACATCCAATCAGCTGGGGGCCTGGACAGAACAAAAAGGCAGAGAAAAGGCAATTTCCTCTCTCTCTCCTGGAGCTGAGACATTCTTCTGCCCTCAGACATCAGAATTCTAGGCTCTCTAGCCTTTGGAGTCCGGGAGTTAAACCAGCAGCCCCCCAAGTTCTCAGGCCTTCAGCTTGGACTGCGTTACCATCAGCTTCCCTGGTTCTGAGGCTTTTGGACTTGCCTGAGCCATGCTACCAGCTTGCAGGGTCTCCAGCTTGTAGATAGCCTGTTGTGGGACTTCTCAGCCTCCATAATCATGTGAGCCAATTCCCCTAATAAATCCCTTCTCCTATATCTATATCTATATCCACGTTTATGTCTATGTCTATATCTATATCCTATTGGTTCTGCCTCTCTGGACAACTCTGACTAATAAACCAAGATCTTTATCTTGGATAATTTCTTGGCTGAAATGTTCTATTAGAACTCAGTGGAAAGCTGAACTACTCTACTACTGTTAGCTAAGAGGGCAATATGGTTAGAAACTGAATATGGTAATAAAATGGAACATGACAACTTTGCAGGTTAAGTGATTTTTAAAATTAAAGCTTAAAAGGGCAATGATCTCCCTAGGGCACATAACACATTCAAGTGCAGAGTAATGAAGAGCTTGAGAACTTGCCCATTTGCTACCTATTTTCAAAGAAGTAGAGGAACTCTTAATTTCCTATACAATCTAATTTGTCTATTCAAAACATTGCTGGAAACACACAGAGAAATCCAAATTCTTTTAGAAGTACAAGTGATCAAAATTGCCCTGGGATTTGTACTCATCTTTTCCACTGCATTTTTAAAAGACAAAAATAAGTCACAGGGTATTCTAATTTTCTTTTGTCATTGTTTCAATAGGACAGTATCAGTGTAAACTTTGATAGCCAACAGGTAGATTCCAAATCTCTAGATGTTTCTATTACCATTATGTCTTCTTTATTACTGTATCCTGAGTATTTGGCACAATTTAGCATAAAGGAATTACTTAATGAATGTATTTGAAATGAGCAAATGGATTTAAATTATCTAAGAAACTGAAGTCATAATGCTGATGGTTGTACTCACCTCAGTTTCCTGCAGGCGGTGTCCAATGAGGCTTAGGGACTCTCCCAACAGCTGAAGATGAGCAGCAACGTCAATGGGCTCTGTCTCAGGGGCTTTGGCTGGCGAGGCTGGTAACAGCATGGTAGTGGATGGGGACTTCTTTTGGGGTGAGAGTACTCCTGGAGAAGAAGCTGAGAACAGAGGGATGAAGGTAAGAGATAAAACTGGCCTACAGGTTTGAACACCACAAAAATGTTCTTCCTGATTCTTTTTATGAATTATACCAAGAATTAGCAAAACTATGGTCTGTGGGCTAAATCCAGCCCATGATCTCTTTTTGTATGGTCTGCAAGCTAATAATGGTTTAACATTTACAAAGCATTGTAGAAAAACAAAGAATTTGTGAAAGAGAATGCATATGGGGCACATAGCCTATAATATTTACTCTCTGGACCTTTACAGAAAAAAATTTGCTGACCTCAGATTTACATTTTTTAAATTTGAACATCTTTTTTTTTTTTTTTAAAAAAAGATGACCGGTAAGGGGATCTTAACCCTCGACTTGGTGTTGTCAGCACCACGCTCAGCCAGTGAGCGAACCGGCCATCCCTATATGGGATCCGAACCCGTGGCCTTGGTGTTATCAGCACCGCACTCTACCGAGTGAGCCACAGGCTGGCCCAAATTTGAACATCTTTTTTTTGCAGCCTATAAGATTTAGTAATAATACCTGAGTATCAAGGTCTGCTTCTAATATAAGCTGCCCTCCCAATTCCCTAGTTAAGGAAGTAAAATTCACGGTGCTTTAAAGAAAAGAATTACAAGCAAGAGAGGGATGTGGTCAATACCTTTCACTTTCACAGAACCTTCTGAGCTGGATGCTTTTCTTTTCACAGTTGTAGCTTCAGCTTTGTTCTGTTTGTGCTGTAGATACTGAGCTTTTTGCTTCCAAATCTGCAACAAGATCAGTGCACAATAATTAAAATAAATTAAAAAGGACAAAAAAGTAAAAGGGAAAGCAGTCATGGAAGAACAAAATGAAGAAAAGAAAGGGAACAGTGGAGGGGGCAGATAGGGGGGTAAAGCTAACTTTTAAGCTGAGGGTCACTGAATTGGCTTCATTAATATTTGAGTAAGAGGACTATAAACATTCCTCAATACTATTAGTCAAATCTCAGTGTTAATGTTTAGATCACTCCAAGGTTGAAATGTAAAATCAGAGTAAACATTTAGCTCAGTATAATATCCCTGTGGTTTAAATATTTCCTCTAACCTGGTGGTTGGCAGTACCAATAGCAGGATAACAATGACATGGAGAAATGAGGGATAATATCTCTGGGTGAAAAATAGTTGTTTCATCCAGATGAAGTGTATCCTAAAGTAAGATGGCAATTCTTGTTGCGATACCACCTTCATGTCTCCCAATTAGAGTGTGACTGTGAATGATTCAGATATAACTATTTATCACTGCCTTATTAGCTTCTTGATAGTAGGGTACATTATTTGGTAATGGTTGATGAAGATGATGACCTAGGACCTGGGTATAGGGTTAGGCACATACCCATGTTCTTACTGTTTGCAGTGGCTACTAAATGGATGACTTTCCTCAGTTTTCAGACCATAGCAACCCTTAGGTGTTTGTAATAGAGGGTTCTGACATTAGATTCTCTTTTCACACTTTAATCGCTGCCCATGTTAGGTTATCTTTTGCTTTAAATGTAATGTTGGTGGAAAAAAATTAGACAAGGTAAGAAAAGACAGCCTCTCTATAGCTAAATCCTCACACAGAGTGAATTAACACTAACAGAGTTAATGCCCTCTGCTAAACCATTTTCTATTGACTTATAATTTTTTTCACTACTTTCAGTGTTGTCTGGCTGAACGTCCTATAGGAGAATTACACACTTTGGAAGGCAAAAAGCAATAAAAAAACATGTTTGTAAAAAAGTGTACTTACCAGTTTGTCCTTTTCTGGCAATTGCTTCCACACCTCAGCCAGTTTTTTACTAAGTTCCCCAAAATCTGACATAAGAGAATAAAAAACTCAATACAGTAAAGAGTTAACTATTAACAAAATAAAAGATTGATTAAAGCAAAAACTGAAAAAGGAGTTTTGAAGATCAGATTTAAATATTGCAAGATTCTTTTAGAAAACCAAACCAAACCAAACCCCATCACTGATTTAAAAATTTTTTTCTATAGGGAAGGGGTGTTTTGGTGATCTTGAGGTAGGCTCTTATCCTTACACATCTACTCTCTAGGGATTTATTCCTTAAGCATCTTTCTGGTGTCTTTTGATTTGATCCCACAATACACGGCCTGTTAACTTAGGTTGCATAGAATTTGATAAAAGATGTTAGGTTTTTACCAAATTTCTTTTTTTTTTTTTTTAAAAAGATGACCGGTAAGGGGATCTCAACCCTTGGCTTGGTGTTGTCAGCACCACGCTCAGCCAGTGAGCAAACCGGCCATCCCTATATA
>NW_007726250.1:790617-796524 GCF_000696425.1 Galeopterus variegatus
AGGATCCGAAACCGCGGCCTTGGTGTTATCAGCACCGCACTCTACCGAGTGAGCCACGAGCCGGCCCTGGTTTTTACCAAATTTCTGAGAGATCAGAACTAAAGAAGAATTTCCTTATAGCAGCTAAGAAGATGTGTAATATTATCCTTCCATTTGTATAACAATTTTATGCTTTACAAGTACGTGCCTCCTGGCAACCTTGTAGAGTAGGTAGGCAGCTATTTTACACATTATGTAAATAGAATTTGTAGACATTAAGGAACTTGACCAAGGTCTGTGGTACGTTTTTTTCTCAGCTCATTAACTTTTAATATAGATACAAATATGAACAATATAATACAAGTCATCTCATTATAACTCCACACCTAAGGGCAGTTTAAGGAAAAGGTCAACTATAGAGTTTTGGAAATAAGCAAATATATATTTATGTGCACTTATATATGTACTGTGCTTTGGAACACTTAATTTTACACAATTTCACATCTTATCTGCTTAAGAGATATGTATAGAAAGCTCATATGACTCTTTTATGAATGGGGTGAACTACTATATATTTATGTGCACTTATATATGTACTGTGCTTTGGAACACTTAATTTTACACAGTTTCACATATTATCTGCTTAAGAGATATGTATAGAAAGCTCATATGACTCTTTTATGAATGGGGTGAACTAAAGTAAAATGTAAAGTGATTTGCAGAACCGAGGAAAGAAATGAGATTTGTGTTCTAATGCTAAGGAAAGAAGTCACCTGTTGACTAAATGAATGAACTGCACTGCTTCAGAAATACAATGGAAAGTAAAAAAAACTAAAGATCAGAAATGTTCTTACCTATACCTGGATGGTCAGCCACAATGGTTACACGATACTCTTTACAGAACACCTGGTAGGCTGACATGTTCTTCTTTTTTGGCTAGAGCCACAAAGAAAATAGAAGAGGGTAAAACTTGATTAGAACCCAAGTTTAGTAACCTGAATCTATGGTAATATAATAGAAAGGATAACTAAACTTTTTCAACATGGTAGGAGTTCCAAACTACTAACCAGCTTTCCTAAACAGGATAATTAATTTTTTCCTTTTTTTTTTTTTGGCTGGTACAGGGATCGAATACTGACCTCGGTGTTATTAGCACCGTGATAACTGATGGTGGCTTAATAATTAATCCACATTATTTATCACTCAGAGATGAATATCAGTTTTACCTTTAGCAGGGAAAAACCACACATTAAACTTTTAGATTTTTCAGGTTATTGTAGCTACATGCCAATTATCTGTAAAGCTCTTCATTCTTTATATTATACAAGTTACATATTTCTTTTAGCACTAAGAGCCGAGAGTATCTTTGCCTCTCCTGGGGTGTCTATTTTTCTCATCTTTGAAAATCAGAACTAGAATTTGCTTTTAAACTTTGGGGCCAGAAATTCAAGAGCCAAATCTATGTTCTTTTTCTCTGGTTTTGATTTCTAATCTTATAATTTCCCTGGACCTACTTTGAGTATCAATTTGTAGCTTACTGTTATTTTATTATTCACATTCTTGTGGTTCAATGTGAGAAGTAATGAATAAGTGAAGACAGTTATCTTCTAGTCAATGTCAGACAAACCTCTTTCACTTCTGCACACTGCTTTGTACTACATGAAGCACACTTGTTCGTCACCATATTATGACAATGCCAAAAGCAACGTATGATCTTTGAGGAACAAAATCAAATCACTTTTAGAGCCCATTCAACAAGGGATATATAAAACAAAAAATTATATTACTGTGCATTCCATTTTACAACTATCCATAGACTAAGAGAAAAATAATTAAGTTTCCTGCCTGGAAAGAGGAATTAAATGAGATATCATCTCCAAATCTCTCATTTTGAAGATGGGAAAAAGTAAACTCAGAGCAATAGTGACTTGCTGAGGGTCCTACACTAAACAAGTTACAACGTCAGAACTATAACCCAGTTACCCCGACTTCCAGGGCCATGCATTATGTGTGAAAGAAAGAAAATACGTTGCTTCCTCACAGAAAAAGTTGCTATTTAAAATAAAGAAAGGGTTAATCTAATAAACTGAGATGTTTTCAGTGTGGCCTTCCTGAAAAACTTATCTGTAAACAGCAAAATATGATCAATCCTTTATCTCCTCCTGAAGAGTGCTCCATCTCCTACTAGTCCTTTCTGGTCCTGTAGTAGTTATAATGACCCAAATATTTGTGTTTTAAAAGCCACACGGGGAACTTTTGTGTGCCCTAAGAGACAGATTTTATGACCAAAACTAAACCACCAACCAACACAGTCCTGCCTCTTAACTTCAGAGTTGCACCTTGTTTTAAACAAAGCTTAATCATGAACTTTGTTTACCTGCCTGAATTCTTAATGTTGTTTCCATAAAATAACTACCCTCAAAAGACAAAGACTGGTTGAGACAAAGGACAATAAAACGCTTCTGTGATGGCTCTGACTCTAATTCCAAAAGGAATTCTGAAATCATTCTGAGGAATGGAAACATTGCCAGAACACCTTCCAAGGTAACTGCTTTGAATGAGACAGCATTTATTTGGATATAAAAATTGTGGCATGTTTGTTAAAAATTTAGCTTCAAAAATCTGTGATGGCTCTGACTCTAATTCCAAAAGGAATTCTGAAATCATTCTGAGGAATGGAAACATTCCCAGAACACCTTCCAAGGTAACTGCTTTGAATAAGACAGCATTTATTTGGATATAAAAATTGTGGCATGTTTGTTAAAAATTTAGCTTCAAAAATTTTATACTAATTTTTAAAAATGGCTCATCTATATGCCTGACATATACTAGAGTACATAGTTAAAGAATAAATTGTAGAAGTCTACACATCGCCAAATCTTTCGCAATTGTAGAATCAATCTCACTACTAAATATTGAGAACAATAGAAAGAATATGTGCTTGAAAGATTTCACAGACCATTTGTCCATATTATATGACTTTCAAGGAAGGCATTTGAACAACGTTTTCTCAAACATGATATAATATGTAAAAGGTTAATGCCCCCTACTCCACAAGGCTATCTGTAGCTGTAACATAAATTTAAAAGTACCTTTACAAAGTTAATTACAATTCTTGGCCAATATACTAGATCCCAATCCACATATTGAAGAAGGGGGTTCCTCTCATAAGTCTTTATAAAGGACTTTATTCAATTACATAGAAAATATGGCAGCATTAATTGAGTTCCTGTAGTTTATAGGCCCACCATCTTGTCTCACCTTCACCGTATACTAATTATTTGATCCTGAATAAAACACAACAGAAGTGGATAGCTTTTCTAACATGTAATATTAGAAGTATTTCAATGGCAAAGAAGGAAAAGCAGAGACTAAAAAGGAAAGGTTTCAAAGGTAAAAGAAAAAAGTAATCTATTAAAGTACTCTGCCCTTCATTTATTAATAAATATTTATTTGAGTATCCACTAAGTGCCAGACATTGCAAACACAGCCCAAAATTAGATACATAATCCAACAGATAAGACAGATAAATATATCATTTTAATAAAATGCAATGCTATTATAGAGAAAGTACAGGGTGTTAAGGGAACATGTAATAGGAGTACCTCACCAAATGAGAGAGTCAAAGTAAGCCTTCTGGAGGAAGTGACATTTAATCTAGACCTGAGAGCTGGGTTGAGCTAGGCAGATGAAGAGAGCATTCTAGGCAGAGGGAACAATGTGGTTAACTCAACAGAGAAGAGAGAGGTAAGAGATGACGTTGGAGAAGGAGGCAGAGCCCATAAATTGAGGCCTTGGAACCCATATTAAAGAGTATGGACTCTATCAATTCACGTATTTTAAGTGGAAAGTTACACAGCCACAGTTGCACTATGGAGAAGGGACTGGAGAAGAGCAAGTGTAAAGGCAGGATGCCTGATTGGGAAGCTGCTGCAGTAGTATGGGAGGGATGATGATGGCCCACGGCCAAGACAGTGGAGTTGGAGATAATCAAATAATTGGAAAGAAGGGAGAAGTGACAGGATTTACCAGAGATAGATGGCAAATGGAAAGAGCTTGGGCTTTGGAGATCAACTGATCTGAGTTAGAATCCTGACCATACTCTTTACTAGGTATACAAATGGCTTCACTTCCCTGAGCTTTAGTTTCCTTATAAGTAAAACTTGGATAACACCATTTAACGCAAAGTTGGGAATCAATTAAACAGTGTTTGGCACTTGAGAAAGTATTCAATGATGTAACTTTCAAATGTAAAAAAGAAAAAAGTCACCTATTTTTGTGGTAGGCAGAATTCCAGGATGGCCCCCAAGATTCCTGCTCCCTGGCATACATGTCCTCCCCTTAAGTGGGCAAGACTGGTGAACATGATGGATGATCAGTCCCATGATTATGTTGTGTTACATGGCAAAGGGAATTTTGCAGATGTCATTAAGGTCTCTAATAAGCTGAATCTGAGTTAATCAAAAGGGAGATTATCCTTACTGAGCCTGACCTTAGCAGAAGAGCCTTTAAAAGAGACAAGAAGCCTAACAAGTTATTTTGTAGACATCAGCAAACTTATTCTAAAGTTTATATGGAGAGGCAAAAGACTCAGAACAGACAACAAAGTATTGAAAAAGAAAAAAGTTGGAGGACTGACATTACCTGACTTCAACACTTTGCATAAAGCTACAGTAATCTAGATAGCTGGTAGTGGCAAAAGAATAGACAAATAGATCAACGGAACAGAATAGACAGCCCAGAAACAGACCCACATAAATATGGTCTACTGATCTTTGACAAAGGAGCAAAGGCAATACAATGGAGAAAAGATAGGTTTTTGAACAAACAGTGTTTCAACAAATGGACATCCACGTGCCAAAAAAAAAAAAAAAAAATCTAGACACAGACCTTACGCCTTTCACAAAAGTTAACTCAAAATGCAACACAGCCCTAAATGTAAAGTGCAAAACTATAAAACTCCTAGAAGTTAACATAGGAGAAAATCTAGATGACCTTGAGTCTGGAAATTACTTTTTAGATATGACACCAAAAGCATAATCCATGAAAGAAAGATAAGCTGGACTTCGCTAAAATTAAAAACTTCTGCTCTGCGAAAGATACCATCAACAGAAAAAGAAGACTAATATGACAAAGGACTGTTATCCAAAATATACAAAGAACTCTTAAAAATCAACAATAAGAAAACAAACAACCTGATTAAAAACTGGGCCAAAGACCTTAACAGACACTTCACCAAAGAAGATATACAGATGGTAAATAAGCACAGGAAAAGATGCTCCACATCATATGTTATCAGAGAAATGCAAATCAAAACAACATTGAGATACCACTACACCTATTAGAATGGCCAAAATCCGGAACCCTGACAACACCAAATGCTGGTGAGAATGTGGAGCAACAGGAACTCTCATTGTTGGTGGGAATGCAATATGGTTCAGCAACTTTGGAAGACAGTTTGGTGACTACTTACAAAACTAACATATTCTTATATAATCCATCAGTCATGCTCCTTTGTATTTACCCAAAGAAGTTGAAAACTAATGTCAACACAAAAACCTGCTCATGGGGCCGGCCCCGTGGCGCACTCGGGAGAGTGCGGCGCTGGGAGTGCAGCGACACTCTTGCTGCAGGTTCGGATCCTATATAGGACTGGCTGGTGCGCTCACTGGCTGAGCGCAGTGCAGGAGACACCAAGCCAAGGGTTGCGATCCCCTTACCGGTCATGAAAAAGACCAAAAAAAAAAAAAAAATGTAGATTTCTGAGTCACACTCATAGAAATTCTGATTTAGTGGCTGTGGTAGGCAGATTAATGCCTCCCCCAAAGATGTTTATGTCCTTATCCCTAGAACCTGTCCATATGTTATGTTACATATGGCAAGGGGCAATTAAGGTTGCAGATGGAATTAAGGTTGCTAGTCAGCTGA
>NW_007726250.1:797531-812320 GCF_000696425.1 Galeopterus variegatus
GGATCCGAACCTGCGGTGGGAGCGCTGCTGCGCTCCCAGCGCTGCACTCTCCCGAGTGTGCCACGGGCTTGGCCCAAGATACTGTTTTATTTTATTATTATTATTTTTTGTCCTTTTTGAGACCGGCCGCACCGTGCTCAGCCAGTGAGCGCTGTGAGCGCACCGGTCATCCCTATATAGGATCCGAACCTGCGGTGGGAGCGCTGCTGCGCTCCCAGCGCTGCACTCTCCCGAGTGTGCCACGGGCTTGGCCCAAGATACTGTTTTAAAGAATAAACATCTGGGGGTTAAGGCACAATACAGATTATAAATCTTAAAAATAAAATTTGGTTTTCTTCTGCTAATGACAGGAACCCAATCCCTTCAGTTTCCCTAATATAAATGATGTCCCTAATACAAGTAATGTTAATACTATGCAGAAGACACTGTTATAAGAGCTTTACCCACAGAACCTCATTTATACCTTGTAACAACCCTATGGGATAAGTTCCATTATTACTGCTAGTGTAAAGATGAGGAGACTGAGATCAGAGTCACACATCTAGGGAGGGGCAGGGCCAGCATCTGAACACAGGTAGTCTGGCTTTGGAGCCTGTACTTGTAACCATTATACCATCTTTTCTGAACTAACTTGACTGAGCTCCCCAAATCTGATTTGGCTAAAGGAAAGTCTTCCCAGATAAGTAAGATTTTCACACCAAAGCTTTTACTTTAACCATTTTGAATTGAAATCTTTCTAAAAGATTTAGAAAGAGCATAATACTATACTTCCACTATTTGTATACTTCCACTATTTCTCATAACACATCATTGAGTATAATTTAAATGCTATTTGGTATAGCGGAAAGAGCATGGACCCTGCAGTCAGAAAAACCTGGTTCAAATTCCTGTTCTGTCATTAACTGGTAGGTGTCCTGGGGCAAGTTATTTCATTTCTTTGGGCTTATTTCTGTGATGGAAAGAGCATGGACCCTGCAGTCAGAAAAACCTGGTTCAAATTCCTGTTTTGTCATTAACTGGTAGGTGTCCTGGGGCAAGTTATTTCATTTCTTTGGGCTTATTTCTGTGAAATGGGGGATGATAGTCCCTACATCTCATTGCGTTCTTGTGAAAATTCCATGATAAACTGTAGATAAAAAGTGCAGTGCCTAGGACATATTAAGAATTCTATACATGTAGCTATTATGATTGGGATTTACTAATTCCTATTTGGCTGTCCCGCCCCCTTCTCAGAAGGCAGGCCTTGCAGCAATTCTTTTTCCTGCCTTCTACATGTTACTTTTAACCTTCTGCTGGCTTTACTTCAGTCATACTGACTTCTTGGGGTTCTCTGAACATCCTATGCCCTCTTGTGTCTCAGGGCCTTCACGTATATTTTTCATTCCCTGACTAAAATGCCTACTCCTCTTCCACCTGATAACTCCTACTTGGCCTTAAGATTTGGTTCATATGACACCTCTCCCAGGCAACCTGTCATTTCCAGGCTTTCCTTGTCTGCACGTGCCTCTGTCGAGGTTCAACACACTGAATACTTCCCACCCCCCGTGCTGGACCCAAAGCTCTTTAAAAGCAGTCACTGTAGCTCATTCATCTTTGTGTCCCTAGCACCTCGCAAGTGCCTGGCACAACGTAAGTGCAGAATAAACATGTACTGAATGAATAACAGGGTCCCAGAACTATGTGTAAAGAGGTCAGAGTGTACACTCATTTGTATTACCTCATGTAATTTTCACACCACTCTTTTAAGTAAAGTAGGCTGGGTGCTAGTTTCCCATTTTAAGAATAAAGAAACAGAGTCAGAGAGGTCACATGACTCGTCTCAATATTCCTTCCCCCAGTCACCATGAAGTCCTTCAATGAGCTGTAGGAAACTCATTTTATAACATCTGCTTTTGCTCCTTAGAGATCCCGTTTTCTTTCTGGTTCTTAACTAGTTTCCAAATACATGAGATAACTACAATTTGATTTCCTAAAGGTGTAATATTATATTAAGGAGGGGTATTATATGCATAAAAGCATAGTCTCTTTGCTTAGACTAATTATGTGAAGTGAGTGGCTGAAAAAAAAAGCTTTAAAAAGATGCTTTCAAGTATATTTTATGCTTTTGAAGAACTTAAGATGTAAGCAACAGCAATTATAAGAGCAGCTAGCATTTACTGAGCCATGCCCTGTGCTAATATGCATGTTACATGCACCACCCAATTTAATCTAAACAACCCCATTTTACAAATGAGCAAACAGAGAAGTGAAGGAGCAATCTTAAGAGAACAAAGCCAGTAAGTAGATTAGAATAAGAATCTGAGTCTGCTGAGTTCAAGTCTAAGCTTTTAACCTCTTCATCACACTCTGCCTCTTAAGTTTAAAAAACAGCCTTTATACTTCTCTATAGGACAAATCTCAGACACCAGGACAGTGTATCAATTTTCTTTGACCTACTATCTACTTTTAGCTTTGTCAAAGATGTATTATGGCACTGAGTAACCATGTCTTAAAGTTTTAGAAAGGCATGTGGTATAGTGGAAAGATTACAGGTTTGGGGTTAAAGAACTAGGTATTACAATTCTGGCTTCACGTCTTGTCTTCTCAGCTTCTCCCTCTGTCAAATGGGGCTAATGACACGAACCACGACTGATAATGTAAATGAAAAGCTTAGGAGAACCTGGCACATAACAGGCACTCCACAGGTGGTAGCTGCTAACTTTGACCATTAACTGTTGTTGTTATTCAGCCTTAACTCTGCTGGAGGGAGAACTTACATAATACCATCACAAGTCTAGTTATTGCTCAGAATTTAGCTTATTAGTAGATAACAAACCTTGCCTGAGTGAAGAAGGTACTAGGCTATGTGGCCCAGCCTCAGGATGCTGAGAGAAAAAGTGCACATTCTGGAAACACTCAGAAAACTGAAGGCATGCCTCTGAAGGGGCAACATCAGAGGACATTATTTTGAGTGACAGTGAAAGAGCTGTTTCCAGCTGTTCTACCGAATTCCAGGTCTTGCATTTCCATTGCTCTCCGGAAATTCCCACCGAGATGATGATTACGACAACTAACATTTACTGAATGCTTGCTAATGTGCTCAGCATTGTGCAAAGAACAAGTCCCAAACTTTCTTGGTTCATGCTGCCTATGTGGGTTTTCACGTGGTACTTGCTTTCTATCACAGCTATCACACACAGCTTCTAAGTGGTGGAGCAGAGCCAAGATTTGGACGCAGAGGTCTGGCTCCACAGTCCACGCTCTCAACCACTTAGCAATGCTGAATCTCCTGATGCTTGTATCTCAAAAATCTATCTTTTCCCAAACCAGCCACTCTTCTCACATTTTCTATTTTTAGAGAAGGTCATAAAACCTGGTCATGGAATCTAAGGTTGAAGGGGCCCATAGAGGTCTTCGGCATTTCTCCCAGTTGGCTGTACAGTCTCTGCTCACTGTAGGCTGAGGGAGCACTGTTCCTGGAGCATTCCTTTCTATTTTTGAGTGGACTTTGTCCCTGATTTTTAGATAGTTCTTCTTTATACTGAAACAAAACTCAGGAAAGGATATTTTTTTTATAGCTTCACAGAAAATGTTTATGCCCAGGTCAGGTTTTAAAAACATGGTATAGGCACTGTAAATATTTGTTGGATAAATAAATGATTAAATTCAGAATATGACTACTTCAGATAACTAATTCATAATAAGGTTTTTGCTATAAACCAAAATTCATTTTTTACTAGCAGTTGCTAGCTGCATGGGTGAATTACAGATGAGTAAATCCCTAACCTCAAGAAGATTATTATTTTGAACACAGGTTCAAAACTTTAAGAGATATCTCTTATTTAAGATATTTAAGAGATATCCCATTTATGTTTCTGGCTTTCGAGATGCAAGCCCAGTTCCCAGATCTTGTCAACTTTTCCTTGATTCAGAGTCTTTCCTGAATCTGTCTCTTCAACTTTACTTCTCTCAGGCTTTCGTTACTGACTTTCTGCACTATAATAGCCTCCTGGGTAGTTTGTCAAAAGTCTCTCCTCAGTCTAATCCACCTTTTACTGTTCTATCATTTTATTCTCATATATTGGCATTATCGTTTAGATCACACCATTTAGAGTATATCTGAACTTTGCTCATAAGCCCAAAGTGCCCACTGCCAAATCCCTTATTCTGGCATTTAAGATTCTCTACAATTTGCTCCCAACCTACCATTTCAATACTATGTGTCATCCATATGTTTATTCACTTGACATATACTTACGGAATGCTTGCCAAGGACATTGTGGAATTGAAGGTAATATTAAGGTGACCAAAACAGTCCCTACCATTAAGAGCTTATAGTCTTCAATAGGGGAAATGGAATA
This sequence comes from Galeopterus variegatus, assembly GCF_000696425.1. Classification (NCBI taxonomy): domain Eukaryota; kingdom Metazoa; phylum Chordata; class Mammalia; order Dermoptera; family Cynocephalidae; genus Galeopterus; species Galeopterus variegatus. Next base: position 801,872 of record NW_007726250.1, read on the forward strand.
TGTACAAAATAACTCCAATATAAAGAAGAAAATAAGTGCAAGGCATTATGGAAGTTTAGAAGTTAACACTGATGAGGTGGGGGGAGGGTAGACAGCATGTCTTGGAAGAGGTGGCATTTGATTAGGTCTTAAAAGGAAGGCTTCAATATGTGAGAAGGGGGGATGCTCACTGCAAAAAATGAGCAAAGGAATGGAGGTAAGAATGTATGGGAAACAAGTCTGATTTCCACAGTGTGGGTAAAGCAGAATAATAAAAGGTAAAGCTGAAAAGGGAGGTTTAGGGCTAAACTGAGACAATTATGAATGCTTCATCAAGGTTTGGACTTTGCTATTTATTCATTCAACAAGTTTTACTAACTATCTACAATAAGTCAGATGCAGGTTAAGCATAGAGTGGAGAGCAAGACAGACATGATCCTGGTCCTCTTGGAGTTTAAAGTCTAACATAAAGGAAGTAAAACCACTAAAGATGCTGAGCAGAGGACTGTCATCATCAAAGTGGTACTTAAGATCATTCTGGCACAATGTGTAAGATTAATTGCATGGGGGAAGAAATGGAAAGGAGGCCATTTATTACATTTAAGTACCGGGAGGAATGAGGCCTAAGATAGTAGCAGTGGTAACAGAGGAGATAAAGTCTTGAAAATTATTAAAGAGATAAACTATCAGGCTTAACACTTGTGTGGAAGTAGTCAGAAGGGAGTAGGGAAGAGGGAAACATAAAAGTGAACCATAAGGTTGGAAAAAAGTCAGAGCAGTGGTTGGCTCTGGGGTTGGGGACTAACTAGGAAAGGGTATCAGAGAGCTCTCTGGGATGATGGTAATGTGTATATCTGGATAGATGCTTGGTCACATGTATGTGTGCATTTATCAAAACTCATCAAATTGTATACTTAAAATTTACATATGGTGAAATACACAGATGTTAATTATCTAAAAAAAAAAGGCCTGAAAACAAATATTGAACTCAAGATAATAGTATGCAAGTTAAAGTTTTTAGGGGTGAAGTGTATGATACATGCAACTTACTTTGAAATATATTAAGATAGGATGAACTGATGGATGGATAGATGAATAGATATATGATAAAGCAAAGAGCAAAATATTAACTATAGACTCTTGGGGGAGGGTATATTGTGTTCACTGTATAATTCTTTCAATTCTTTTGAAAAATTGAAAAATTTTATAATAAAATGTTGAGAAAAAACAACAAGCATACAGTTTCGAGTTTGGGTTGACTGGCAGGATCACTGGGAATACAGATGAAGATGGAGGAGACGTAGATTTGGGGTCCTGGATGACAAGCTCAACTAGCAGTACAAGGGTTTGAGGTACCCAAGGAATACAAGAAGAAATATTTACCAGGCAGCTGGAAAATAATATTTTCAGTTATTTTACTATGCTACTTCTGAAACATCCCTTTGCCTGTGTGTTCCCTTCCACTGAAAACCTTTCTCTTCTTCAAGCTTTCTCTGACCCCCCCTGCCTTCTCACATTCAGCACTGTACAATTAGTTTATGGCATTATCATTCATCAGCAGAATGGAAATTCTTTTTTTTTTGTCTTTTTCCGTGTCCGGCAACGGATCGCAACCCTCAGTGTCGCCCCCGTACCGGACCGGGACCAGCAACGGGATCGCAACCCTCGGTGTTGCTCCCGCGCCTCGCTCAGCCAGTGAGCAGGAACCGGTCTGTACGTGGGATCCGAACCCTCGGCGGGAGCGCCGCCGCACTTCCCAAGCGGCGCACTACAGCAGTGCGCCACCGAGCCGGCCCAAGAATGGAAATTCTTAAGACAAACAGAATCTTATACAGAATATATATATATACATACCCTCAATTTCATGAAGCAATTTTTAAATAAACAAACGAATAAAGCCTGATAATATTTGAATATCCAGGTCTTTATGTTCACATTGATTCTTGGCTCAGATTTTTTTTTTTCTTTCTGAGATAGGTATATATGAGGGTACTTCAAAAAGTCCATGAAAGATTTGTCTTATCTTTTAGTTCTAATTTTCCACAAACTTTTTGAAGTACCCTCATACACCCCTTTTGCAGTAGAGAAAATAACTTGTACCTCATTAGACTGAAATAAATTTTCCCATTCCCAAATTCTTAATGTATTTGTTTTTCTCTTTCTTAGTAGCTTTTCTTCGAGATTTTATCTGACATTTCATTTTACAGAACAATAAACAAAGAAAGAGAATGGTTGTCCTCAGGTGGCAAAACTATGATTTTTTTTTTCTTTTTACCATTCTGAGTATCTAAATTTCTACAAAAATAACATATTACTTTGATAACAGGGACAAAAAGTCTATTTTTTTTTTTTTTGTCTTTTTCGTGACTGGTAAGGGGATCACAACCCTTGGCGTGGTGTCGCCCGCACCGCGCTCAGCCAGTGAGTGCACCGGTCATGCCTATATAGGATCCGAACCCGCGGCAGGAGCGTTGCTGCGCTCCCAGCGCCGCACTCTCCCAAGTGCGCCACCGGGACGGCCCAACTCTATTGTTTTTAAAGGAAACCTTCAATGTCACAGTCATCAGACCCCAAAGTACAACCGCTAACAACTTTTTCCAGTTGTGAGGAAAGCAATCACACCAAGATGAGTGATTTTCTCATTCCTAACTTCCTGATTACAGTGAGCTCCCTAAGGTGAAGAACTTTGTCCTGTTCATCTTTGTACCTTCTGGCACTACCCATAGCATTGGGTCTGGCATGCAGAAAGCACTCAAGTGGCGAAAGAATATGTGTCTAATGCTAAAATACCAGAAAGTAGCCAACATCAATTAGTGGAAAGCTGTTAGCTTATTCTGTTAACTTGATTGGTCATTATTCTACTAATTTTGAACATCTTTTTCAAAATGAACTCAAAGAACACCTTTTCACATCTCTCAACTGCCCCAAGCAGAGTGCACTAAGTGAAAGAAAGTGGGTTTACCTTCTTCTATGAATTCTAAGTATCAGCCAGAATAAGCCATAGTATTCCTGAACTTATACTTCGCACAATGGGAGAATAACTCCATTAAGAAAATCCATGAATAATTAAGATTGCTCCCATTTTTGTATCAGACTAGGCCATTGGTAATATTTCATACTTTACATCATTCCAACAGATTCCCCTGACTCTCCTAAAATCCCAGTGGTTCACCTCAGCTGCTTAACTCCAAGTCCACTTATTACTCAAGAAGAACCTGCTTCATCTCCTGTCCCCCACCACACTTTAAAAAACGTTTTACCTTTTCTCCTCTCTCTCTCTCTCTGTCCTTCTCTTCTTTTTTCTTTTTTTTCTCACTATGCCCATCTGTATGGAGGCTATGAAGTGGTGGGGGAGGGGCAGCTGCTCCAGTGTATGGGATGCTGGGAGGAGGGCCAGGGGCCACCACAACCTCTCCCACTGCTGCAGCAGAAAGTCCTGAACTTCTCTTGGACTTGGAGTGTCGCTTCTCTTTATGCTTCTCCTTGTCCTTCTTCTTTTTGCTCTTCTTTGACTTCTTTTTCTTCTTGATTTCCCGGTAAGAATCATCTATCACTAGCTCCCCAGCCTCCAGCTCCCCACCAGAAGATGAGTCTGATTCTACTAGAATAGGCTCAAGCCCTGAAAGATCAAGGTTAGCATTGTGGGATTCTGGGAACTGAGAGGCATCAGACCCACAGCACTCAGGGCCAGGAGATGAATGTGGGTCTGAGGATGACTTGTGCTTCTTCCGGGCTGTCTTAAGAAAGCTCTGTAACTCATGTCCTAGGAGTAAAGCACCTTGCTCATCCCGAGCTGATTTCTTAGAGGATTTTTTCACAGTCGCTTGTTGAGAGGGGTACTGAAAGGACTCCTCATCAACTGAGCTGCTTCCCTTCTCCTTTGGTGAGAGAATAAGTTTCATCTTTAAACCATCAGGCTCACGAAGGGTCAGTGTCTCTGTGTTCACGTAGAGTGGTTTCATTTTCTTGGATTTGTGGGAGCCACCATCCTCCAGGGCTAGTTCCCCACTGCTCCCACTTACTTTCTTCCTGTGGTGTTCCTTTTTACTCTCCGAATGGCTTGAAGAGCTAGAGGATTTCTCCCCTGTCTTTTTGGAGGGCTTGGAGGCTGATGCCAGTGGGGAAGTGATAGCTTTCAATAGGTCCATAGCTGTATCGGCAGATTGCGGGCTGGACTTTTTCTTTTTCTTCTGTGACGATTCCAAAGACGAAATGTCTAGAAATAATCAAAAGAAGTACTGTCAATATGACAGGAAGCAACTTCTAACAAGTTTCCTCCCTCTTACCAAAAACACCCAACTAACACGAGGAAGAGGCTAACAGGAATAATTGGCAGGGAGACCCTTTAACTGATTCCTAACATTCAGAGGTGACGCCCACGTGCTTCTTGGCCTGGAGACAGTTCTTGCTACCAGAGTTGTTTCTCTTCACTGAGTCTTCACAAGCAACTAAAGAGAGCACACCCAGAAGAATGGATGATAGCCGTGGGATTATGGGGAGTTACGATTTAGATTAGGCAGCAGACAGAGAATCATTTGTTTCTGTGTTCAAGACAAACCCATTCTGGAAAAAGGTTAGTCTCATCAGCTATGTGCATAACATAGCTAAGAAAACAGGTTTTGTGAAGTGATACAGACTGGTTGAGAAGTGACCCACAAGTACAGGCCAGATGGCCCAAGCACTAAATATGGCAAAAGGGATGCTAGGTAACAATGGGCACAAGATAAGTGGATGATCGGGGGGAGAAGGAACCTGGTACCTGGTGTATCACAAATGAAGACTGTTCTTCTATGCTGAATCCTCCAAAATACCAGCCCTCCACCTTTCTGCTCCTTCACACTGGTTTATCGGCACTCAGAACAAGAACCACTGTCCTGTTAAATAGGCCACTGAGTCAGCAACATCTGGATCCCTTTCCCCTACCCCGACTCCAAGAACCAGTGATGTGTTTATCCCACCTGTAGCCCTTTCCCATCCTTACCTCCATAGTAGTAATCATCAGGAGAGTGCTTCCTCTTCTTCTTGTGTGTGTCCGTGCCCAAGAAATAAAGTTCGCTATCCTGCAATTAAAGAGTAAGAAAAATCGACCAATAATAAGATGACGAGGCAAAAGTAGTCTGGAACTACTCTTGTCCTTTGATGATTTTTGACTTTGGAAAACAAAGTAAAGTACATGAAGTAATAAAAATAGATAAGAACAATGTTTTACTTTTCTAAAGTTTTTAAAAGACACTTTCTTCTTCAAATATTAGGAAGTATGATAAGTAGTTTAAAACTTTCCTAATTCAAAGGTTTAGAATTTACCTTTAACTTCTTCTTGGAAGAATTCCTGACCTGAGCAGCAATTTCTTCCTCTTCCCTTAAAAAATCTTTGTAAGAACGTTTCTTTTCTCGTTGACTTCGGCCAGCTGCAAGTCCTATGTCCTCAAAGGGGTGATCACCATCAAAGCAATCTGAGAAGCACAGGTTCATTTGGGAAAGGAAATGAGAAAGTCAAATAAGTAACGACCAAATCACCACACATGTAATGCAACAGTCCCTCTATTTCCAAATTAAAATGTTTCCATAAATCCACCGAAGTACAGGGCTAGACCCAGGGGGACAAGAATATTTGTTGATGACCTGGCTGCAAATATAGGAATCAAACCTGAAGAAACAACACTTCCATGCTATACAAAGGCCCAATGTGTATCCTCAGACATGGTTTCTTAGTTGCGATTTGGCAGGTGGACACAGACTTGCTGAAAAGAATAAGGATTCATGTGCTGCGCTGCTCTGTTGGAGTCCAATATGTGATTCCTATCCCGACTCCTGCACACTGGAGCTGGCAAGGACCAAGAGTGCTGCAGTGGATCACCCCAATAAACTAAGAGACTCATATTTCACACTCTCATATTAGAACCCCTGATCTGGTTTTCGTTTCCATGGGCCCAGTCTGGGGATGATGTGGAGGCTGAGTGTCATAACAGTGTTCTGGACCATCACTTGGGAGTCCAGGCTGTGGTGCCCAGTCCTGGACTCTACATCCATGGGCTGCAAAGACTGAAGAGGATACCCCCTTTGGAATGCTTCTCAGATTAAGGGGCCATACCTTCTTTCTTCACGGAGTCATCATAAGCCATGGCGGTCCTGCAGGGCCTTTGGGAATATGCCACTGTGTCCAGGCTCCTTCCCGTCTACAGGACCAGGTCTGAGAAACAAAGAAGGAAAACCCTCCTGTAATGCGAGATCACTGTGGAGAAGCAACCTTCCAGAAGAAAATGTGTAGTGATCCAAGGGCCGACTGGAAGGGCAGCAAGAAATAAAGGAGTGTCTTCTCACCTCCTCATTCTGTTTGCAAATATAATGGGGTTGAAACTGCAGGAAGTATACTAGGTTTAATTAGACTGGATTCACGAGTTAAAGTTTGCTTTGGGGAAGTTTATAAAAATACCTCCTATATGAAAAATACTTCCAAAATTAATGAGAATTTCTGAAATGCCAACAGGATTGATAATACCTGACATTAAGTCAGAGGGATAGGTTCAATCATGGTTAAAAAATGCACAGATAAAGCAAGATGCAGAGAAAGACAGATTACACCAAACACTTGAAGACCATAAAACCCTACCAACTGGATTGGTCAAACAGTGACATCTATTGTATTGCAACTTAAACAGAAATATTAACAGTATAGGGATATTATAGATCTTTGTTGTGTAATATTTTTAAATGCGTTTTGTTGAGCTTTATGAATATGCTCAAATTCATAGAAGCATAAAAGTAGGTATACTGCTTACATTCATCAGTCATAGGTTTGTTTTAACACTAACAAGCCTTTCTTAAAGGCTAAATGAAAATGGTTAGAATTATCATGTCCACTGGTGATGAAATTTTTATGATCATTAAGATCTTCACTAAGAAGAAGGTTTGTTTTAACACTAACAAGCCTTTCTTAAAGGCTAAATGAAAATGGTGAGAATTATCATGTCCACTGGTGATGAAATTTTTATGATCATTAAGATCTTCACTAAGAAGAATTATTATAATTTAAATGTTCTAAATATTGTATTACGTTTTAAAAACTTTTTTTGGTATTCAAGTTTACATTTGACTTTGAGATGACAATGCTCCAAACTGCACAATAGTCTTCAAATACTTGAAGGACAAGCAATGTCACAAGTCCTGCAGGAGAAGTCTGCAGAAAATTTAAAAATTATATATTAAATATTTTTAAATGCTCTCATCCAGTTAGTCAAATGCTTAACAGTTAATCTGATTTGTCATTTATCTCAATTTTATTTTACCTTATTTTAATGGGATTTAGAAATAATGAAGGACACCTCAATGACACATTACTAATCCCTTGAGGTAGGTATGGATAATACTAAAGTATGTAACTTTTGTGAAAGAAAGATAAATGTGACTTATCAGGGAAACTTTTTCATAAGAGTTACCCTTAAAAGAAAAACAAAAGGAAAAAATACTTATTTGCACAAGTCAGATAAAATACAATGCACAGGTAGGCCTAAATTGAAAATGGAAAGAGAAAATGAAGTATTATCAAGAACGATTTACAAGTAAGATTAAGAAAACAAACAAACACATAAAAAACATTTCTCCACTTCCCTGAGAAGTGAAATGAAGAATGGACTTGCTCAAGGTAAGAGAATCTAGAATAAAGAAACTAAATTAACTGGATTATTTTAAAGATAACCTGGAGAACTACCTTCTCAAAGGGCTTTTTCATAGGAAACAAAAGGGATATAGTCAGGCCTCCTGTAAAAATGTCAGGAGGCAAAATACATAATGAAGCCAGTTTTTCATGTGCCATCACTTAAGTATTAAAGTCTCTTAAATAGAAACTATGGTTCTCCCCTTTCCACCCACGTGGTTCTGGCTCCAAAAGGGAAAGGGGGAGGGAGCATGTCATAGGGAATTATCTCCATTCATTTGAATAGTATATCCTCTCATTGGCACAAACATGAGTTTATTAGAAAAATATACAGATCACATTAGTTTTCATATTCTGACAATGCCAAGAACTACCACAACTTGAAACCTCAAGTTAAATGCTTTTCATGCCAAATTAATTTTGGCAAAGAATGTTTGAGAAGTAATGGCAAAAAATGTCCTAAATATTCAATGTCATAAATACAGTCATCAATCTGTCATCATCAACAACAAAATGCACTCTAAATGTAAGCAAAGGCAGGTCCTGAGACTTATTAAGCAGGCCTTCCCTTTGGTAACATCAAAACTAATGTTAAGACAGTTGAGCAATCTAACAGTCAGAACAGTAATAAGTACTTCTGAAGACAGTATCAGAAATAAAATTGTGACTATGAAAAAGCACTCATGGTCTTATAACTGACTGCTTTGCAAAACTAAAGCTGTGGATTTAAAAAAACTGTGAAAATGAACAGAAAATTAGGAACTGCTCCTCAGAGCTACAGCCAACACAGAAAACATGTGCTGGTGTTAGGATTATGTATTAGAATCAGGACTGCTACTGTTTAAATTTTCTTAAAAACACTTTAGAACATTTTATAAATTACAGGATTAAATAACCTGTAGAAAAAAAAAGAATAGGGTCTCAAAATAAGCCCAATTCACTAAAGAACTGGGACAGCCAAGAGTTTGAAAAACTAAGATTAGATACAATGGACTATATCATTCACAGCTTGGGCAAACTGATGGGCCCTGAGTTTCTAGGTTCTTAAAATCAGGATATCATTGCAGCTCAGGGGTTAGTTTTGGTTACTGACTCACGGAAGAAAGATGATACCAGATAAAGAAGTCTCAAGCAACAGTGTGAAAGGCAGAGTTTAGGCAACATTTACATAAGACCAGATGAACCCCTGATATTCCTTCCAGATCTTGAATATCATCCATGATAAATTCAGAGTTCAGGGGTAGGGAGCAGATTGCATTAATAAAAATGAAAAATCTTAGGTTTGATTTTCACATTAGAAAACAGAGGTCATAATTATTAAATGTTGGCAAATATAAAACAGGTGTTAAAACCCATTCTCTGAATTCCATAATTTTGGAGTTTATAAAATTCAATGTTGTCAACTTCAAGAAGCAGGGATAATTTTACAGTTATGTTTGTCTCAGTGAGCTAAGAGATGACAACATAAGTAAAAGTTCATTATTTAATATTGTTTATGGAAGTAAGAAACATGCCATCATAAAAATGTATATTTATGAAATGTGCAAATTGTTAAATGGCTCTCCTGGGACTTTTCTTCAGGATATGAAAAGGGGAAGGCAGGATTGTTCTTCCACTTGTAGATGAATATGTTGAGTTATGTTTAGGCATAGGTCTTCAGGACCAAAGTGGTGAGGGAAAAAATTAAAATCACCAGATACAGTACTTTGTTACTTTGAAAACTGAAATTATACTGGAAAAAAAAGTTTTTCAGTAGGTGATTTTTTCAGGTAATCTGAGTCCCAGCAATCACTAACAAGTTTCTTCATGATGTGAATGAATGTTGGAAAAAAGGAAACAAAGTAAGCCCCTTAAGGTGGACAGTGAGAGAAACCCTGAAATCCAGGTCTAGTCCACGTTGAGAGCCATGTCCAAGATTCCACGTTGTCTTCTTCCAACACTCCGTTTAGAAACTCGAATTGCCAGTCAGTGCAGGTAAAGGAAGATTCACATCCAGCTGTTGCCAGTTCCTGAAATTTTGTTGCTTCTAGAATATGAGCAGGTGACGTCCGCTTATTTTCGTCGAGGTTTCCTCCAATCTCTGAATACAGCGACTCCGATTTCTTGCCACTCCCTTCTCTGAGGACCTACCTATGCAGCACTCACAGCCCCTGCCAGCTCTGGAAGCTGCAGAGATCCCGACAGCCTGGGATGGGGATTGAATCCTCTCATTGCAGTGCAATTAAGCGGAACCACGACCACCGTACAGATTGGCTGACAACACACATTTCCGTAAGACCAGCATCACAAATTTTGACAAGCCTTGTCCTATCCACAGGCTTTATTTTGGATCAGTTTTGTATTTATTCTGCTAGGAGGGAATATAATCAGCCACCAGTTTAGCCATCAGAAAACAATGGAGGTAGACGTTTCTGTTCTCTTGCATAACAAAATAAAGTGAAGCTACAAGTAGTTGGGAAGGGAAAATGGGCCTGTGTGGATATGACTCCCACTACGAAGGCACGTTCAAACTGGGTCGCACGCAAAGAACACACACAATACCAGTTTCTTTCTACAAACAGCCCCTAGGCCCACCACTTCTGTGCTTCCCACGGCAAAGCAGCGGGATTCTCCCGGCAGTTTTGCAGCAACAGCTAGTTCAACAAAGCTCTGCGAAGAGGAAAAGAAGAGAGCTCCTCGCATGCTCTCCTGCCAGCCGAGGACCCAGCCCCCCGTCGCCCCAGCCCTTTCCACCGGACAGCCCCAGGGACCCCTGCATCCCGGGTCCCGAGGCGGAGCTCGGCCCCGACCCGGGTTCCCGCGTCGCCGGCGGCCTC
>NW_007726250.1:813253-845663 GCF_000696425.1 Galeopterus variegatus
CCCGGGGCCGTGTCGCGGGTCCAGGGCGGCGGGTGGAGGCAGGGCGGGGCCGCTGCCGCCTCGGAGTGGGGTCCTAGCCCGGCCTCGTGGGGGCTCCGCTCGCCGCTACCTTCACTCGGCTCGCCCGGATTCCGCCCCAGCGCCGGCGACCGCCGCCATCTTGGAGAAGGAGAGAAAAGCGCGAGCGGCCAGGGAGCCTCAGTCGAGCCCAGAGCGCAGACTCCGGCGCCGGAGGGGGAATCCCCACCGAGAGGGAATGCCGAGCGCATCGAATGAAGTTCTGAGCTGGCTGGGCTCTGGAGCAGGTATTTATTGACAATTTGCTCTGTGCCGGGCTTGGGCTAGCAGCTTTACGAACACTTATCATTTAATCACTCACTGTATCCCTGTGAGGGAGGTTTTGTAGCATTTTTCAGAAGAGAAACAGGCTCAGAGAGGGTAAGTAACTTTCCTTACAATGCACAGGTGGTTGGAACGGGAGGCAGGATACTACAAGTCTTCTGATTCTTAATGCAGTGCCTTTCCCAAAAAGTCTTCTGATTCTTAATGCAGTGCCTTTCCCAAAAAGTCTTCTGATTCTTAATGCAGTGCCTTTCCCAAAAAGTCTTCAGTCTTCTGATTCTTAATGCAGTGAAGTCTTCTGATTCTTAATGCAGTGCCTTTCCCAAAAGACTATGCTCTTTCTTTCAAAATGTTTTTATAGAGTATTCCTCGTCTTTGCAAAGCCTAGATTCGTGTGGATTATTGGCAGTGGTGCTTATTTGCAATTTAGTATCTGTATTTGCATGTTAGCATATCTGGGGTGAGGTGGAAGGACATATCTTTGTAACAGTGCACTGTAAAATTGCATGGCGAATCGTCTAATTTCTTCCTCATAAGTTACTTTCATTTAAAAGTTAAAAACAGTCTTTAGAAAGATGAAGAGATGTCATATACAGGAGAGAGCCCGATTTTTCTGATTTGCTGTGAAGAACGTGGACCCAAGGGTAGAAATTACAGAATTTGGTTTAATACGAAGAACTTATTTTTCCAGCACCGTTCAATAGTATAATGGGTTACTTTGTGAATGGTGAGCTCCCCGTCACCAGCGGAGTCCAAGCAGAAGCTGGTGTTTTAGTGGGTGTAAAGCGGCGGGGTTAGAGATACAGATTGGAACCGAGGGACACAACTGAGAGGTGAGACCCACAGGTGGAAAACACTTTATACTTTCCTCCAGCTGATGGGATTCTCAGAACAGAGGAGACTATTTGGGTGTAAGAGAAAATGATACCACAGAGAGGAGGAACACCACCGAATAGGCCAGCTACCAAATACAACAGGGTGTTATTGATGAGGGTATCAGAACACGCCAGCTTGAACACCTGAGCGAGTTCACAGAAAAAGTGGGGGATTTCCAGGTGTGTGCAGAAAGCCAGCCGCAGTGCCATCAAAGTAGAAGACACAACAATTAAAATTCCTTGAAGTTGACACGACAAGCATACAGAAAGGACATTGTTGGGTGGGAGTGGGAGAGGGAGGAGGGTGGGAGGTTTCGGTAATGGGCCACAATAATCAACCACATTGTATATTGACAAAATAAAATTAAAAAAATAAAATAAAATAAAACAATTTAACTGCTAAAAAAAAAAAAAAAAGAGATACAGATTGGCTTCTAGAGTTGTGAAGCCCATGAAACTCTGTGCAAAATAATGTGTTTGTGTGATTTTCCAAAGATTAAGAACTTCTGCCCTAGTGGGCTATCCCTTCTCTGATTGGAAGGGTGCTTGAAGACGATGTAGTCAGGAGGCCAAGAGAATCAAGGTGATTTGTCTCAGACCACATGCTAATTAGTGATCAGAAAGGATTAAAGCCAGGTGGTTGACTCTTGGTTTGGTGCAATTTTTGCCATATCGTGCTCTCTCCCCTTGTGTACTGCGTTGAAGATTGACTTCTGTTTAATCACTGTCCTTACAACTGTGAGATGCTGAGATGTTAAAATTCCTGAGACAAAGTTGCTGAATTTATTCCCAAAATGTAAATGCAAATAATAAATAAAACTAGCATCATGGCCTTCTTTTTAGAAGCCCCCAGCCTGCTCAGCAAAAACATAGGCAATGAATTTCACCAAAAGGTATTGATTAGATAGCATTTCTGGGACACGTTGCCTGACGTTAGCTTTCCCTCTGTGGTGTTTAAGAGCCTGAAGAAAGTATTTCTTTTTTGTTCTTCAGGACAAATACTGCAGGATTCCACTTACACGAGGTATCTAAAATAGTCAAGCTCATAGAAACAAATGCAATAGTGGTTGCAGCAGCTCGAGGGTGGGGGAAATGGAAAGTTGTTCCATGGGTATAAAGTTTAAGTTATGCAAGATGAATAAGTTCTAGAGATCTGCCTACAACATAGTGCCCACAGTTAGCAATGCGATGTTGTGTACTTCAAAATCTGTTAAGAGGGTAAATCTTATGTTTTGTTACCACTGAAAACAAACAAAAAAAACACCAAAAACATAAACAAAGGGACACAAAGAAACTTTGGGAGGTGTTTGATATGTCTATTACCTTAATTGTAATGATGGTATCAAGGGTGTTTGCATATGTACAAGCTCCCAAACTGTGCACATTGAATATGTGTGGGGTTTTTTGTATATCTATTATACCTCAGCAAAGTCGTTAAGAAAAGATTAGACAAAACAAAACAAAAATCTAACTTGAATGTCCCCTTTTCCAAGTCATCTTCTCATGTTCCCCCACACCTGGTAACGTGCTTGTATTTCTGCACTTCCTGCATTGTGTCATGATAATCCTTTTTCATACCTTGTTCCCCTAATCTTCAAGGACAGGGTTTATATCTATGCCATCTCTGTCCCTCTGGGTGCATGGTAGGTACTCAGTGAATGCTTTTGATTGGATGTTGTTGAATGAAGAGTGGGACAAAATTTTTCTTGGGACTCAGAGGAGTGGGAAATGAGAAATGTTTGGGAAAGTTATAGAGGGTGTATTGACAAAGGGATTGGTCTGCCCAGTCCATCTCTCATTTTCTGTAGCAGGTGCTGTCACTGCCTAGGCTACAGGAGTGGGCAAATAATTCTAGCCAAGGTAATTGCTTATGTGGTTTAAATGCAATTCCTGTCAAGATCTCAGCAAACTTTTTTTGTAGTTATAGACTATATTATTCTAAAATTTATATGGAAAGGCAATAAGTTAGAATAGTAAAACAATTTTGAAAAAGAAGAATGTGGTGCAAGGAATTAGTCTACCTGATTTCAAGACTTATTATAGATAATAATCAAGACTCTGTGGTATTGGCAAAGGGAGAGACACATAGATCATTGGAACAGATAATAGCGTGTAGAAATTATTTTATACTATATGCCGTACTGATTTTTGACAAAGGGGAAAAAAGAGCTCAGTGAAGGAAAGACAGCCTTTTTAGCAAATTGTACATGAGTAATTGGCCAAAATAGGAGTAAACAGGCAAAAATTGGGTAAATACTAAAAACAACTGCAACAAAACCCTGAACTAAGACTCACAACTTGTACAACAATGAACTCAAAATGGACCACAGACTTAATTGTAAAATGCAACTTTGCAAAACTTTAGGAAAAATGTAGGGGAAAATCTTTAGGACCTAGGGCTAGGCAAAGAGTTCTCAGACTTGACACAAAAACCATGATCCATAAAAGGAAAAAAGTGATTAATTGGACTTAATCAAAATGAATAATCATGCCTTTGTGAAAGACACTGTTAGGAGGCTGGAAAGGGAATGTACACAGTGGGAGAAAATATTAGCAAAACACATATCTGGAAAATGACTAGTGTTTAGAATATATAAAGAACTATTAAAACTCAACGATATATGGTTTGCAAATATTTTCTCTCAATCTGTAGGCTGCCTTTTCATTTTGTTGATTGTCTCCTTTGCCGTGCAGAAGCTCTTTAGCATGATGTAGTCCCAATTGTTCATTTTTGCTTTTGTTGCCTGAGCTTTTTGTGTGATATCTAAAAAATCATTGCGAAGGCTAATATCAAGGAGCTTTCACCCTATGTTTATTTTAGAAGTTTTACAGGTTCTTGTCTTACGTTTAGGTCTTTAATCTATTCTGAGTTGATTTTTATGTGTGTATGATGTAGTACAAGGGTCCAATTTCATTCTTTTGTTTGTGACTGTTCAGTTTTCCCAGTATCATTTATTGAAGACACTATCCTTTCCCTATTATGTCTTCTCAGTGGCTTTGTCAAAAGTTAGTTGACTGTAGGGCTGGCCAGTTAGCTCAGTTGGTTAGAGCGTGGTGCTGATAACACCAAGATCCAGGGTTCGATCCTTGTACCGGCCAGATGCAAAGAAAATGAAAAAAAAATTAGTTGACTGTATATTTTTGAGTTTATTTCTGTGCATTCTATTCTCTTCCATTGCTCTATGTGTTTGTTTTTATGTCCATACCATACTGTTTTGATTACTATAGGTTTGTAATATAATTTGAAATCAGGAAATCTGATGCCTTCAACTTTTTCTTAAGATTGCATAAAAGGTTAATATCCAAAATATATAACTCAATACACAATTCAATAGCAAAATACACACACACACACAACAACCCCCCCAAATCCAGTTAAAAAATGGGCAAAGGACCTGCACAGATGTTTCTCCAAAGAAGTTATAAAAATGGCCAACAGATATAGAAAAAGATTCACAACATCACTAATCATCAGGGGAAATGCAAATTAAAACCACAAGGAGCTATCATCTCACACCTATTAGACTGGCTATTATAACAAAGACAAGCAACAACAAGTGTTGGTGAGGGTGTGGAGGAAAGGGAACCCTTTTACACTGTTGGTGAATGTAAATTGGTACAGCTATAATGGAAAACAATATGGAGGTTTCTCAAAAAATTAAAAGTAGAACTACCGGGCCAGCCCATGGCTCACTTGGGAGAGTGCGGTGCTGATAACACCAAGGCCATGGGTTTGGTTCCCATATAGGGATGGCCGGTTAGCTCACTGGGTGAACATGGTGCCGACAACACCAAGTCAAGGGTTAAGATCCCCTTACCAATCATCTTAAAAAAAAAAAAATAAATAAATAAAAATAAATGAAAGTAGAACTACCATATGACCTAGCAATCTCTCTTCTAGATATATTTTCAAAGGAAATGAAATCAGCACCTCGTAGAGATATCTGTGCTCCCATGTTTATTATCGCATTATTCACAATAGCCAAGATACGGAAACAACTTATGTGTCCATTAGCAAATGAATGGATATATACATTTATATACACCCATATATATACCCATGTATATACATCCATATATACACACACATATATATGCACACATAAATATACATATACACATATATCTATATATACACATGCATACATCCACATATAAATATACGTCCATATACATCTATATATACATACATATATATGTGTTACTTAGCCTTTTTAAAAAAAGGGAATATTGCCATTTGCAACAACATGATGAATCTGGAGAACATTATGCAAAGAGAAATAAGCCAGGCCCGGAAAGACAAATACCACATGATCTCTCTTATATGTGGAATCTAAAAAAAAGTCAAATACATAGAAAGAGAGTAGAATGGTGGTTACCAGTGTGGAGAGGGAGAGAAAATGGGGAGATGTAGGTTGCTGGTAGTTATGTAGGATGAATAAATCTATAGATCTAATATACAGCCTCAGGACTATAGTTAATAACATTGTATCATATACTGAAAGTTTGCTAGGAGAGTAGATTTTGGGTACTCTTACCACAAAAAAAGGTACGTAGGTGAGGTGATGGATACATTAATTTGAATGGATATGTTAATAGCATCTCACTACGTGTATCAAAACATAAAGCTATACACCTTAAATACATACGATAATAAATAAGTAAATGAATACTTCCACGTTAAAAAATAAGCCAACTCCCTCCTCCCAAATAGTCCAAATAGCAAATGGGCAAAACACATGAAGGGACATATCAGGGAAGAGGGTATACAGATGGAAAATAAGCACAGGAAAAGATGTTCAACGTCATTAGCCATTAGGGAAATACAAATTAAAGTTGTAACAAGATATCACTACATATCTCTCAGAATGGCTAAAATAATAATAATAATAAAAAATAGTCACAACACTAAGTGCTGGTGAAGATGTGGAGAAACTTGATCATTCATGCATTGCTGGTGGGAATGTAAATGATACAGGCACTCTGGAAAAGTTTGGCAGCTTCTTAAAACCAAACAAACACACAACTACCTAATCTGTAGTTCATATGCCAATTTTGTCAGTTACACCATAATGTCTCTTATAACAACAAATGGACTTTTTTATTAAACTTTTTATCCTGAGTTTGATAACTTATTGTGATTATATAAGAGAATGCCCTTTTTTTCAGAAAAGTAGTACTGAGGTATTTTAGGGTAAAGAGACATGATATATTGGTGTTTACATATGTCAAAACTCCATCAAATATCACACTTTGAGTATATGCAGTTTAATATATGTTATTTGTACTTCAGTAAAGGTGTCCAAATGTCAAAAAAAGAGACACAAATCAAATTTCTAGAGATGAAAACTACAATGCCTGAGATGAAAAATTCACTAGATGGGATTACTAGCCAATTAGACACTGAAGAATAAAAGATTTATTTAGACATAGCAATAGAAACTATCAAAAATGAAACATACAGAGATGAAGAGTTTCAGTGAGCTGTGGGACAACTTTAAGTTTAATATAAGTGTAATTTGAGTACCTGAAAGAGAAGAGAGAGTGGATTCAAAAAAAGTACTAACAGAAATAATGGTACAAAATTTTCCAAACCCACAAACAGAGAAAATTACAGCA
Source organism: Galeopterus variegatus (assembly GCF_000696425.1). NCBI lineage: Eukaryota > Metazoa > Chordata > Mammalia > Dermoptera > Cynocephalidae > Galeopterus > Galeopterus variegatus. The sequence continues at coordinate 820,090 of NW_007726250.1, forward strand.
AGAAACAGGATAATCTAATTGCTTAAAACCAGTGATAAAGAGAGAAATCTCAAAAGCAGCCAGAGACAAACAACATGTGCAGAAAAGACTTAACATTATAGACTGAAATCTTCTATCCTTAGAAAAGCCCACTAGCAAATTTGGCCCTTGGCTGGTGTCTAGGAAATCGGATTTTGGAAGACAAGTTTAATTTCCCCCTTTCTTTCTGTTTGAAGGCTGATAATTCTGGTTCAATGACTAGGGATTCAGGAAATGTAACTCCAAAGTTCACCATTTCATGGATCCAAGCACAGTTTCATATATAAACCTATTCAAATGGCAACAGCTCTGAGCCCTCACTTAATTTATTCAAAGGGGGTCCAGCTTTCCCTAGGGTTTCCCAAAATTTCCCAGGTGCCCAGAAGTTCTTGTGCATACCCATGATTCAGTTTTCATTCTGCCTCTCCTTAACCCTGGCACCCCTCCCTGATGACCTCGTGGTCTTCAGAAAATGTGCAGTGATATGGCTCCAACAGAGCTGCCATTCTCTGTGACCCCAGCATCACCTTCCCTCACCTCTCTATTTTAGTCTTAGTTAGGAAAGTCATATGGCAAAAATGCCTGGTCCCCACTGTCCCAAGAGCTTTTCAGTGTTGAGCTCCTTGAGGGGGATAGATAACCATGTCTTGTCCCCAAGGCACAACCATAGTGCCAAGTGACTGGACCATCACTGTTCTCTGAGGATGGAATTCTGAGAGCTGAGTCCAGGTAACTAGTCCAGGCCCCCATCATCATGTCCCTTAATTCCCAGTTTCCCATCCCAGAGCAAACCTCCTCCCAGGGTCTGTCCTTTCCAGTAATCAGGCTCTAGCTGAGGCATATTTTAATGGCTTTAAATTTTAGAGGGAAGGGATCAGAGTTTCCTTTCCTCTTCTCCCTAGAGGCACTTCTCATATGTAAACTGTGGCTACAGGTAAATAAATAAAAGCAAACGGTATGATGAGGGAGGGTTGACACCTCAGTACTTTTCCATAGGTCTCTAAATTATAGGTGCTTGCTTAGAACGAACTTCCTGTGATATTAAAGAAACTACTTAGTTTCCACCCACCTCAAACCTACTCTTCTCCCAGTCTTTCTTACTGGCCGCATCTGGGACAATTTGAGCTTGAAAACAAATGATGGTTAGTAACAAACTGTAACTACTGAATAAAGTAGGAGTCTTTGAGTCCACTGATGAAAGAAAGTAAACAATGGGCTAGAAGGGAAAGCCCTTCCTTACAGAGCAGAGCCAACTGATAAATAGAGAAAAAATGATGGAATTAGACAATCACTGTTTGGCAATCATGATTATAGTAACAGATTCAGGTGGGAGTGGCCCAAGGATGTTACCACTAGTGTGTGGAAGTTTAAGGAGTAACAGGATAGTTACACAGTCTCAAATGAGCTTTCCACAATATACTTATTAATTACAAAGGGAAAAATTGTAATGTGAAAATGGTAATGTAACAATGGAGCAACCTGGAAGATGTCACTTTATCCAAGTGATCAAAGTTAACATCACTAGTAATGAGATACATTGACATCATGTGCTTCCCAATATCATGCACTGAGAAGAAAACAACATCACTCCCATGGTATTCTTGCCCAGAGTGCATAACCTGAATCTAATTATTAGGAAACATCAGGCAAACCCACAATTAAGGATGTCCTAAAATATAACTGGCCTGCATGCTTAAAAAAATGTCCATGTCATGAAGTGTGCATGCATGAGCATGGGTGCACACACACACACAAAACTGAGGAATTATTGCAGATCAATGAAGATTGAACAGATCTCACAATTGCATGCAGTGCATGATCCTGGATTTTCTTTTGTATAGATAACATTGGGAGAATTGGTGAAATCTAAATAAGGTTCATAGAGCATTTAGTAGGGACTTCCGGGAAGATGGCAGACTAGAGTTGACCAGGGTGCGTTTCTCCCACAGAAGAAGATCGAAAGGGGCCCACTGCCACCAGCACTGCCATTGCCAGAGCCATTGTCTGGTCCCAGAGCTGTAGCCCAAAGCAGAACAGCTCCTTGCAGAACAGCAGTCCTGTGAGTTGCCCATCACTGCAGCTGTGGACTCCGCAGATGCAAGGGAGGTGGGTACAACCACTGCTGCCGTTGCCACCACTGAGAGCTAATGCCACTGTTGCCAAGGACACCGCAGATATGAGAGAGGTAGTTGCAGCCACCAGCCCTGCTGCCACTCCCACTAGGTAACCCCATTGCCATTGCAGACACTGCAGCCATGAGGGAGGCAGTTGCAGCTGCTGGTATTGCTGCTGTCCCCATGAGGTAATTCCACTGCCACTGTGGACACTGCAGATGTGAGGCAAGCGCTTGCAGCCCCTGGCAACTGCTGCCACTGCCAGGAGGTAACCCCGCTGCTGCCAAGGATACAGGGATGCCAGGGAGGCAGTTATGGCTGCCAACACTGCTGCTGCCAGTGCAAGGTAACCCTGCTGCTGCAGCTGACATTGCAGCTGTGCAGGCCAACACTGTGGACACCGCAGCTAAGTGGGTGGCTACCGCAGCTAAGTGGGTGGCTGCTGCATCCACCGATGCTGCAGTCATTACCACCACTGGGGCTACCAGGCAGCCACCATTGTTGTGCAAGCAGTCCCCTGCCACTGGAGCCACCACTACCCAGTCAGGCAGCCCACCAAAGCCACCTCTACAACCATTGCCACTGTAAGAGTGGCCTGCTACCACAGCAGCAGCTGCAGCTGCAACTGTCACTGTTCAGGCAGACCACTGACCATTTGAGTGGATTGACACTAGGCTGGTCACCAGTGGAGTCCAGGGAAGGAGAATAATAGAAGAAGCAACTGTTCTACCAGATGACCAGACATGAATGTATAGATATTAGAAATATGGAAAAAGAAGAAAATATGAGTCCAGCAATGGAATACAATAACTCTCAAGTACTAGACCACATATAGCAAGAAACCCTTTGAAGACAGTCTCTTTGAAATAACTCAGGCAGACAAAAAGAAAAAGAAAAAAGAATTTTAAAAAGTGAAGAAAATCTAAGAGAGATAGTAGACAACCTTAAGCAAACAAACATTCAAAACATGGGTATTCCTGAAAGGGAGGAGAAAGGAAAAGGCATTGAGAACATATTCAGTGAAATAATAGTGGAAAACTTCTCAGGTATAGAGAGAGACACAGACCTTCAGATTCAGGAGGCTCAAAGATCCTCAAACAAATTCAATCCAAAAAGTTCTTCTTTGAGGCACATTATAGTCAAACTGGCAAAACTCAAAGACAAAGAGAGAATCCTAAAAACAGCAAGAGAAAAGCATCAAGTTACCTATAAGGGAGTGCCTTATATTGATATATTCAAATATGTTTGATATATTCAAAATACTACAGGAAAAAAACAGCCAGTCAAGAATTCTATACCCAGCAAGACTGTCTTTCAGAAAGAAGAAATAGTGTATTTCCCAAGCAAACAAAAACTACTGAGAATCCACCACCACATGACCAACCCTGCAAGAAATCCTCAAGGGAGTCCTGCATCTGGGATCTGAGAAACAATAATCACTGCCATGAATACAAAAGAAAGAACAAAACCCACTGGTAGAACAAAAATGCAAATGAGAAAGAGAAAAAAAACTGTATCTTAACACCTCCAAAACCCAGCAAACACTGAAAACAAACAATAAAAGGGAAAGAGATGAAAGATATTTAAAACATCCAAAAGAAAATTGATAAAATGCCATGAGCAAGGCAACACCTTTCAGTAACAACTCTACATGTATGTGGATTAAATTCCCCACTCAAAGGACACAAACTGGCTGATTGGATTAAAAAGCAAGACCCAACTGTATGCTGTCTACAAGAGACTCACCTTTCCTGTAAAGACACACACAGACTAAGAGTGAATAGATGGGAAAAGATATACCATGCAAATGGAAATTAAAAACAAGCAGGAGTAGCTATTTTTATATTGGATAAAATAGACTTTAAACCAAAAACTATAAAAAGAGACAAGGCTATTATGTAATGATAAAGGGATCTATCCAACAAGAAGACACAACAGTCATAAATATATATGCACCCAACACCAGAGCACCCAGATGTATAAAGCAAACACAACTAGACTAAAGGAAGGAGATAGACCTACATATGATAACAGTTGGGGACTTGAACATCCCCTTTCTCAACATTGGACAGATCATCTAGGCAACAAATCAAACTAGAAACACAAGATTTAAACCACATTTTAGACCAATTGGACTTGGCAGATGTCTACAGAACATTTCATGCAACAACTACAAAATATACATTATTCTGATTAGCACATGGAACATTCTCCAGGATAGACCACATGTTAGGTCACAAATGAAGCCTCAACAAATTTTAAAAAATTGAAATCATTTCAAGTATCTTCTCAGGCTACAACAGATTGAAGCTAGAAATCAATAACAAGTGAAACTATACAAAAATATGGAAATTAAACAACATGCCCCTTAATGACATATGGGTCCAAGATGAAATTAAACAGGAAATCAAAAATTTTATGAAACTAAGGCAAATAAAGACACATCATACCAAAACCTGTGGGATGCTGCAAAAGCAGTACTAAGAGGGAAGTTTGTTGTAATAAATGCTCACATCAAAAGAACAGAAAGATTTCAAATACACAATCTAACACTAAACCTCAAAGAACTAGAAAAACAAGAACAATCCAATCCCAAGATTAGTAGATGGAAAGAAACAAGATCAGAGAAGAACTAAATGAAATAGAAACCCCCCAAATAACACAAAATGTTGGTTTTTTGAGAAGATAAACAAAATAGACAAACCATTAGCTAGGCTAACTAAAAAAAGAAGAGAGAAGACCCAAATAGCAAAAATTAGAAATGAAAAAGGAGACATTACAACTGATACCACAGAAATAAAAAGAATCATTAGATACTATTGTAAACAACTATATGCCTATAAATTTGAAAACCAGGAGGAAATGGAAAAATCTCTGGACAAATACAAAGCTTGAACCAAGAAGAAATAGAAAAACTGAACAGACCGATAACAAGCAATGAAACTGAGGCAGTAATCAGCAGTATCCCAATAAAGAAAAGCCCAGGACCGGATGGCTTTACTGCTGAATTCTACCAAAACTTTAAAGAGGAATTAATACCAATTCTCTTCATACTATTCCAAAAAATTCTCCCAAATTCATTCTGTGAGGCCAGCATCACTTTGATACACAAATCAGACAAAGATACAACAAAAAAGAAAACCATAGGCCAATATCTTTGATGAACATAGATGCAAAAATCCTCAATAAAATTTTAGCAAATGGAATACAGCAACACATCAAACAAATTGTACACCCCGATCAAGTGGAATTCATCTCAGGGATGCAAGGATGCTTTAACAGATGGAAGTCAATAAATGAGATACAAAAAATTGCATCAGCAAAATCAAGGACAAAAACTAAACGATTATCTCCATAGGTGCAGAAAAAGCATTTGACAAAATTCAACATCCCTTCATGATAAAAATTCTCAGCAAATTAGGTATAGAAGGTAAGTATCTCAACACAATAAAAGCCATGTATGACAAGCCCACCACCAATATTATGCCGAATATCATCCTTTCAGCTTGTCCCTCAAGAACAGGAACCAGACAAGGATGTCTACTGTCACCACTCCTGTATATATCACCTCTATATACCACTCCTGTATATATGCTCTATATATCACCACTACTGTATTCCTATAGTATTGGAAGTACTAGCCAGAGCAGTTAGGCAAGAGGGCATCCAGATTGGAAAAGATGGAGTCAAATTATCCCTGTTTGCACATGACATGATTCTCTCTATAGAAAAGCCTAAAGACTACAAAAAGAGTCTATCAAAAGAGTTTATCAACTCTTAGATTTAACTCTTAGAGTTGATAAATGATTTCAGTAAAGCTACAGGATACAAAATCAACATGCAAAAATTAGTAGCATTTTTATATTCCAGTAATGAACCAGCAGAAAAAGAAATCAAGAAAGCTAGCCCATTTACAATAGTCACCCTCAAATAAATTACCTAGGAATAAATTTAACCATGGAGATGAAACATCTGTACAACGAGAACTACAAATTACCATTGAAAGAAATTAAAGAGGACACAAAAAGATGGAGAGGCATACCATGCTTTTGTATTGGAAGAATTAACATTGTGAAAATGTCCATATTACCCAAAAGCGATCTACAGATTCAGTGCAATCCCCATCAATATACCAATGACATTCTTCACAGAAATAGGAAAAACAATTCTAACAATCATATGGAACAACAAAAGACCCTGAATAGCCAAAGCAATCCTGAGCAAAAGAAATAAAAAATAAATAAATAAAGCTGAGGCATAATGCTACCTGACTTCTAAATATACTACAAGCTATTGTAACCAAAACAGCATGGTACTGGCATAAAAACAGATGCTCAGACCAGTGGAATAGAATAGAGAACCCAGAAATCAACCTACAAACTTACAACCAGCTGATCTTCATCAAAGGCACGAAGAACATACATTGGGGAAAAGACTGCCTCTTCAATAAACGGTGCTGGTAAAACTGGACATCCATATGTAGAAGAATACCTCTCACCATATACCAAAATCTCAAAATGGATTAAAGCCTTAAATATAAAACCTGAAACTATAAAATTCCTAAAGGAAAACATAGGGGAAACACTTCAGGAAGTAAAATTGGGCAAATACTTTATGAACATAATGCCAAAAGCACAGGCAACGAAAGGAAAAATAAATGGGATGACATCAAACTAAAAAGCTTCTGCACAGCAAAAGAAACAACAGAGCAGGGCCGGCCCCATGGTGCACTCGGAGAGTGTGGCACTGGGAGTGCAGCGACGCTCCCGCCGCGGGTTTGGATCCTATATAGGACTGGCCGGTGTGCTCACTGGCTGAGCGCGGTGCGGGCAACACCACACCAAGGGTTGCGATCCCAACTAAATCTGTACCTCTCACCATATATCAAAATTAACTCAAAATGGATTAAAGACTCAAATAAAAGACATGAAACTATAATATTCCTAAAGAAAACATAGGGAAACACTTCAGGAAGTAAGAATGGGCAAAGACTTGATTAATATGACCCAAAAGCACAGGCAACAAAAGGAAAAATAAACAAATGGTATTATATCAAACTAAAAAGCTTCTGCAAAGGAAAAGAAATAGAGCAAAGAGACAACATACAGAGTGGAAGAAAATACTTGCAAACTGTGTATCTGACAAAGGATTAATATCCAGAATACACAAGGAACTCAAACAACTTAGTAAAAAAACAAATTACCTGATTAAAAAATGGGCAAAGGGGCTGGATAGGCTTTTCCTAAAGGAAGATATACAAATGGTCAACAGGTACATGAACAGTGCTCAACATCACTCAGCATCAGGGAAATGCAAATCGAAACCACAATGAGATATGATCTCACTTCAGTTAGGCTAGCTATTATCAAAAAGACAGAGAATAACAAATGCTGGTGAGGATGCGGAAAAAAGGGGAACTCTGCTACACTGTTGGTGGGACTAAATTGGTGCAGACATTATGGAAAACGGTATGGATGTTCCTCAAACAACTACAGATAGAACTGCCTTATGATCTGTCAGTTCCACCCTTCGGTATATACCCAAAGGAATGGAAATCATCACGTTGAAGTGATACCTGCACCCCCATATTTATCGCAACTATTTGCAATAGCCAAGAGTTGGAACCAACCTAAATGTCCATTGTCGAATGGCTGCGTAATGAAAATGTGGCATATATACACAACAGAATACTACTCAGCCATAAAAAATATGAAATTCTGCCATTTGCAGCAACATGGATGAACTTAGAGAAAATCATGTTAAGTGAAATAAGGCAGGCACAGAAAGGAAAATACCACGTCTTCACTTGTAAGTGGGATCTGAAAAATAAACAAATGAATGAAAGAAAAAAAGAAACAACAATCACAATAATACATTGAATTTTCAAAGGAGAAAACAGAACTGAGGTTACCAGATGTGGGAAGGGGGAGTTAAGGAGAAAAACGATTACATTGTATAGTGTTGAACTTTAAAATAAAGCATTTATTAAAAAAAAAATAGAGCAGACAGTAATATTGTATTTATGTTAATTTCCTGATTTTCATAGTTGAGCTGTGGTTATGTAAGAGAATGCCTTTGATTTTAGGAAACACGCACTGAAGATTTTGGGCAATGGAGGATCATGTCTGCAACTACTTCAAGATGGGTCAGAAGAGGATGCCTATACACGCACATACATGGAGAGGGGAGGACGGAGGGAGGGATGCAGCTCATGTGGCCATGTGTACATTTGGGGAATTTGGGTGAAGGGTGCCTGAGAATTGTTTGCATTATTCTTGCAACTTTTCTCTAAATCTGAAAGTATGTCAAAATATAAAGTTAGGAGAAAAAAAAGAAAGAAAATGCTCATGTAGCTCCATCCACCTTACATCTGTGTTGGGCTCCCCTGCAGTCATTCATTCACGTAATCATTCATTCACGCAGTCATTCATTCATGCAGTGACTTTTTCTAAATCCTGTGATGGGCCATGAGCCAGGGAGATGCTGAGGGGAATGTGGAGATGAATAAACTCCCACCTTACTCTCTGGGGGTTTGTAGGGTGGAGCATGAGATAGACCCCCCCTCTCCGCCCCTGCACAGTGTAACTGGGCCTTGGGTGGTCCTTTGCGAGTGCACAGAAAGTGTGATTTCTTCAGAAGAGTTGATTCAGAAGCAGAAAAAGATATCAATTGTCAATAAATTTCCCTTAAAAAATAACTTACATATCCAAGTGCCTTTGTATAAGCACTTACATGTGAGTCATCTTATTTACAACTTACAGCCATCCTCTGAAGTAGGTACTTATTTACACCTATAAAGATACAACTTATTTATAGGAAAGGAAACTGAAGCTCGGAAGTGTAAAGTTACTTGCCTGGGCTATGAGTAACTGTACATCTGGACGCTGAGCTCTGAGCCTCTAATAGTGATTATTCAGCTTTGGGGTTGGGAGGGGCAGGGCTATAGGCTAATGAGAAAGTTTCTAGCAAGCTGATGGTAAAATTTACCTGCCTGGCCTTACGATGTCTGGTGGTGAGTCAGAGTCCTTCCTCCACGTGTCCACTAGAGGGTACTGCTGGTCCAGTTCAGAGTACTTTTTGCTTTTGAATTTAGGTGTGGTTAGAGGAGGAACAGCTATAAAATAAAGACTAAGCTTCAGGGTCTCTCACCTGCACAGACCCTTTCTACTTTTGTACCGCATTTTGTGTTTATAATTTTGAATTAGTTTTCCATAAGAGGGCTTCCCGAATAAGCTTCAGGCTCCCCACATCTGTATTCACCCCTACTTACATGCATACGTTAGTGACTCATGGCAGGGACCCCGGGACACCTGGATCCTGAGCAGCACAGAGTGCAGATTTCCATGGGCTCAGGCTGTCCCCTAACCCTGACCTGGACAGCCGGGACTGTGCCTTGTTTGGCTTCAACTCTCCACTATGTAGAGCACAGTAAACTGTCTGTAAATGTTTGTTGAGTGAATGAAGTGAAGGAGGTCCACAACCCTCAGTGCCTCTGCTTTGGGTCTCGGTCTCCCAACTTTAAAGTGTGCATGTTCCACACCCATCTCTACCATCACGTTCCCCTGGTACCTCCAACTCAAGGCATCCAACGTTTTTAAATCAGCTTCAAGGAAGTATAACTTATGTAAAATTGACCATTTTATGTAGGAAATTCTAAGTTTTGACAAATGCAAACAGTTGTGTAACCACCACCACCATCCTGGTACATAACATTTCCATCACCCCAAAAAGTTTCCTCATGCCCCCTTGTCTCCCCTATCTCTGGCCCCTCACAACTATTAACCTGCTTTCTGGCACTGCATTTGCCTTTTCAAGAATTTTATAGAAACGGAATCCTACAGAACATAGACTCTTTGCTGGCCTCCTTTTGCTTTACATGATGTTTTTGCAACTCACCCACGTTCTGTCATGCATCTGTCATTCATTTCTTCTTATTACCAAGTTCCCAGTTCAGGATGGTTCAACTTAGGATTTTTCAACTTGGTGCAACAATGATACACAATCAGGAGAAGCTGTACTTTGAAATTTGAATTTTGATCTCTTCCTGGGCTTGCCATATGCGGTACCCATTCTGTCGTGATGCCAGGCAGTGGCAGTGAGCAGCGGCTCCCAGCCAGCCATGGGATCACGAGGATAAACACCCAATACTCTATAGCGTGCTGTAGTGCCAGATGATTTTGCCCAACTGTAGACAAATGTAGGTGTTCTGAGCACATTTAGGCGAGGCTAGGCTAAGCTATGATGTTTGGCAGGTTAGGTGTGTCAAACACATTTTTGACTTACAATATTTTCAACTTAAGTTGGGTTTATTGGGATGTGACCCCGTTGTAAGTTGAGGAGTATCTGTATCCTATTGTATAGATTTACCATAATTTGTTTATCAGCCGATGAACAAGGTGTCCAAAGTTGAACTTGCCTGGATTTGAATTTGGACACGCTGTGTATTGCCTGTAGGATCCTGAGCAAAGTGTGTAGCTTGCCTGGGCCTCACGTGTCTCAGCTGTACAAGAGGTCAGTAACACCCTCCCCTAAGGTTGTCGAGAGGATTAAATGAGCTCACCTGTGAGAAACACCGGGCTCCGTGTCTGGTACCCAATAGCTACTTGTCATCACGGATGTACTGAACAGTCTGAACCAGGTGGGGGCACAGTATGCTCTACAATTTCTCTAACAATATTGCAGGCAGATCCCAGAGCCTCTGGTCATATGCAGCTAAGAACTTCAGATCCCTATTCCATTTAATGCTCTTCTCCCTCCCTCTCTCCAGCTCAGCCTTGACCACAATCACAGAGACCTGCACCGGGAGGGGATAGGGAAGGTCCGGAGAAAAAGACAAAACGCTGGCACTCTCAAGGGGCCCCTGTGTGGGTTTCTCAGAGGTGCCCATGGAGATCTCCCACTGTCCTGCTCTCTGACATGGGAGCTTGGCTCCAGTGGGAGCCCTGACTTTCCCTTAGCCCCAATCAGTGCTGCAGAAGACCACAGCTTTTTGATGCTCAGGTTACCCTGGGCAATGGTCAGCCCTCAGGGTGGGGACCTGGAAACTGCTCAAGTCTGGTCCCTTCTGTGGTGTCCCTCCACCTGTGGGGAACCCACACATCCTTGCCAGGCTACTGTGGGACTGCCCACTGTGGCCCCACCAAGCCTGCCCCGGGTGTCTCTCCAATTCTGTTCTGTTAGACTTACAGGGCAGATTGGAAAGTCTGCTGCATAAATGCAGAGCCAGTGTCCTTTTCTTTCACGCAGCCTTTAGCAGATGCGGGGGGTCCTGCCCCCATTCCTTGGCTCTACTGAAGTCCTCACTGGCTGCCTTCTGGGGCAGCCCCTGCATCTCGTTGCCCAAGGGCTTTCTGTGGTGTCCAGGACCCCTCAGCAGGAACAGCAGGCTGGATGCACCAGAGAATGAACACCCCAGCAGCAGCCCTTGATGATGACTGGTGAGTGTGGGTATATAAATACCTCGGTGCCCCGGCCCCTGCAGTAGGTGACTTGGAGACTCGTGTTCTTTACTGGCTCCCGGTGTTCCCAGCAGGACTAACCCTGTCACCCACAGCGGTCACTTGCTCCATAACCATACGCTTTTTACTGTCTTCCCTTCTCCATCTCTCTTTCTCATTCCCCTCCTGGACTTTCCTGGGATCATTTCTCTAGTAGCCATTTGTCCTTGAATCCTTGTCTCGAGGTCTCTGTCTGGGGGAACCCAAACTATGACATAGTCCTAATCTTTGTAAGTGATTTTCTTAAAGTTGGCTTAGGTGGGGTGGGGGCTGTGCAGCAGGAAAGGAAAAGTTACAGCCTCTCCCCTAGTTCAAAGACTCCCTTCTCTAATGAATCCTCTGGAATTCCTCTAGGTCTTCTGCCGATATAGTATAGAGGAGATGGGGGGGGGGCGGGGAGTGATGACTGGGGACCAGAGGTGCAGCTGTCCTTTCCTAGCTCATCCTGCATGGCTGTGCCACAGCTCTCTTTAGAATGTGAGAGTATTTAGTGCACACCGTGCCCAGTGTGGGGGGTTTATGCTCAGTTTGGGGACAATAGGAGAAATGAGGGGACCTCATTTAATAGCACAATATAAAGCACTTGTGTATTAGTCAGCTCAGGCTGCCATAACAAAATTCCACTGGGGAGTTTAAACAATGGAAATTTATTCCTCACAGTTCTGGAGGCTGGAAGTCCAAGATCAGGGTGCCAGCATGGCGGGGTCTGCCAAGGGCCCCTGTCTTGGCTTGCAGACAGCCACCTGCTGGCTGTGTCCCCACACGGCACAGATAGAGCTCTGGTGTCTCTTCCTCTTCTTATGAGGACACTAATCCCATCACGAAGGCCCCACCCTTATGACCTCATCTAAACCTAGCTGTCTCCCAAAGGCCCCATCTCCAAATGCCCTCACATTGGAGGTTAGGGCTTCAATATATAAATTGCAGGGGCACAATTCAGTCCACAGCAACTTATTAAAGTGATGATTATCGACCTCTGATCTTACCCTATTAAAATCCATTTCTACTCCTGTCTTCCTTATGTTGGGAAAGACGCTCACTCTTTCTTCCCTGATTCCTTCTTCCCCTCATGCCCAGTTAGGCCTCAAGTCTTGCCAATCCCACCTCGTAAGTATCACCGCATCCTCCCCTCCCTCTACAACTTCTCTAGGTCAGGCCCTCACCATTCACATTGGCTAGGACTGAGTAACGGAAAACTCTGTTACAGTGGCTTAAAAAGCTAAAGGGTCCATTTATGATGTGTAAAAAGAAGTCTGGGACAAGCAGTTTAGAATTTGAACAGGAGCCCGAGAAAGTCATAAGCCACGTGGCTCCTTCTACTTTTTCTATTCCACTGTCCTCAGTGTCGGTGTTGGCTCTCATGGTCACAAGATAGCTGCTGCTTCTCCAAGCATCGCTTCCACATTCCAGGCCATATCTCCTTCTCACTGAGAGCCTTTGTCTTTTTATTTGGAACAGGAACCCCTCTCCAGGGTCTTCCACCTGCATCTCATTGGCCAGAGCCGTGTCACATGGCTCTCCCTCGATGCTGGGTGTGTGAGTAACTTTCCAGCCTCTACAGCAGAGGGAGGAAGGGAGAGGTACATGTCTTTAAGTAGCCAATTCCTGGGTTGGCGACATCACCTCCTCCCATAGCAGCCTCCTGACTGATCTTTGCCTCCATTCTCACCAGAGCATTCTGTTGACAACATGTCTGTGGAGGTGCAATAAGAAAACATTGTATCTAGCAAATCAATGAAAATGCAGATGGTAACAATAATACCAATGGCAAATATTTATTAGGAGAATAATGTGTATGTTGAACATTCAGGAATGTGAGGTCTAATCATAAAATCCATTTTATGATTGTCTTTCACTGTCCCTCTAATGCTGGGGTGAGGAGAGTTGTCCACTCTCTGCTCCCTGGTGAAAACTGGGGGTTCCCATGACTCGGCTGGTCATCTGAGGCAAGAGAAAACCCTGTGGTCACTGTAAGGTGTAAAACAGAACCTTGGTTCAGAAATTAGAACATGCAGTCCAATGGACTAGTCGGCACTGCAGCTTCTTCCCAGGTCAGACTCCTTCCTCCCCATCTAGCTGGGGCTGCTGCAGACAGGGATGCTGGCTTTGGAAAGGGGGATAGCCCTTTTTCCTTTTAACTAAGATCTTCTATTTCTGACTCTTCTAGAGGTTGTGGAATATTGGGTAGGGGGTGTGGAGGACATTAGGAAAAGGGGTCAGGAAAGTTCTTACGTGCCCATTGATGTCACTACATGGCTTCATGATCTCTGGCTTGGCATGAGATTGGGACGGACTCTTTCTCTGCCAGGCACTTGATGGATTTTTCTGGAGATTCCCTTGCTGACCTCAATTCCCATCCTGTTTCCTGGGGGGCTGCTGCCCCATCATCTCCTGGATTTCCCACAGTTCACTCACATAGCCCCTCTTAGTTGGTAGAGGTCTCCTGACTGCACCCCCGTGTCCTTGTTCAGGGCAGACCCTGAGATGAAAATGTATGCACAAATGGTTTATTAAGAAGGTGCTCCTAGGAGAAAGCTGTAAGCAAATTGGGAAGGGAGTACAGGGTAAGAGGAGAAGCCAAGCAAGGCTGTGACTTTAGGTGAAACCCTAGCATCAGTCTGTTATTGTGGGAAGCTCTGGAGTGTACATTAGACCTCTCAGCAAGATTGCTGGCTTTCATATTCCCAAACATGGTAGTCATTGGCTAAGGGCTGTCACCAGGGGGCTGTGAAGCTGCAAAGCAGCTCCAGTTCCTCAAGGGCAGGCTTCCGAAGAGACTTTGCAGGTGCAGCCCTTAGAAGCAAAGCACCTAGAAGCTGGGGGATGGGCACCCAGGACTCATAAGAGCCATTAAAGGAATATGGGCAGAGCACCAATGGCGTCCCTAATACCATCCTTACTGGGCTCTGGAGGCTGTTTATTTTATTGTCCAAAGTGGTTTTTCTAGCTGTCGGTCCCTCCTGTTTATCCTGATCCTAGCATTCCACCTCTAAAACTTCCTTCTGAAAGGCTGATGTCCCTAATACCATCCTTACTGGGCTCTGGAGGCTGTTTATTTTATTGCCCAAAGTGGTTTTTCTAGCTATTGGTCCCTCCTGTTTATCCTGATCCTAGCATTCCACCTCTAAAACTTCCTTCTGAAAGGCTGAGGCCAGTTGCAGGAGGAAAGGCATATGGAGAGTGTCTCTCTGCCTGAGGCCACCACTGTCTCCACACCTGTCCCCCATTCTTTCAATATCCGTCACAACTCATCACCACTGGCATAAACTTCCACACACACTTTGTGTATTTCCATAGTGTTGTCAGCTGCCCATATAGCATCGAGAATATATTTCCCCAGTTTAGAGTGCTGGTAACTCAATTTATAGCAATTTATTTCACAAAAGCAGACAGTAACTCAACTGGTGAGAGGAGGGGGAAAAAAAAAAGAGGCTACCAACCCACCACCGTCTCTCAGTGATGGAAATCAAAATGGTAATGCATGGAATAGATTTCTGCAAGTAATAGCCTTGGCCGGCAGATGTATGAGCTGAGTTAAATGCCTTTTAAGTAAATCTCAGCATGAGTTATCTGTTCACTCAGACGTGCATGCATGGAGACCAGGAGGCTGTGTGGACAGACAGCACATGCTGTAACTTTCATTATCCCACACTGAGATTCTTTGTTAATATCCGCAGTTGAAGGGGCTGCATATTTTCTGATCATTGTGACAGGTGGCTACCAGTGACAAGTTGAGGTCTTCATTCATTCACACATTCCCCAAACCTTTGTGAGGCCCAAGATGCACCAAGCATTGTGTTAGGCATTGGAGGCACAGAGATGCAGAGACAAATCAGACAAGTTCCCTGCCCCATGGAGCTCACAGTCTGGTAGTGGAGACAGAGCAACAAACAGGTCAGGCAATGAAGTGTTAACATGCTCTGAGAATGGGCAAGGTCGCAGTCTCTGGATTCAGATTGCCAATGTTCAAATCTGGGCTGTGCCGTTTATTTGGAAAAGAAGCTTTTTGTTTGTTTGTTTTGGTGGCTGGCTGTATGGGGATTCGAACCTGTGACCTTGGTGTTATCAGCACCATGCTCTAACCATTGCTCGGGCAAGATGCTTAATCTCAGTTTCTTCACGTGTAAAATGAGGATAGAATAGTGTCTACCTAAGAGTGGACATGAGGGTTAAATGACACATGAGTACAGAATGTGTAGCAGACTGCCTGAATATAGTCAATGTTCAGTA
The DNA here is from genome assembly GCF_000696425.1 of Galeopterus variegatus. Lineage (NCBI taxonomy): Eukaryota > Metazoa > Chordata > Mammalia > Dermoptera > Cynocephalidae > Galeopterus > Galeopterus variegatus. Next base: position 835,949 of record NW_007726250.1, read on the forward strand.
AACGTCAGCTGTTGCCGTCATTATTACCGACATCCGTACACACCAGGCTCAGTGTAAGGAGGGTCAGGAATGTTTTGATGGGGAGGTTGTGTCTTCAGAGATGTGAAGGATGCTGGTGCATTTAAGTCAGGAAAGGGACTAACGTGCACAGGGAGCAGGACGAGCAGTGGTTCAGAGCGAGGGGAAGGCAGTGGGGTAGACTGAGAAGGGCTTTGGAGTTTGTGTTGGCTTGCTCGGATTGCCATAACAAAATGCCACAGCCCGGGTGCCTGCAACAACAGGCATTTATTTTCTTACAGTTCTGGAGGCTAGAAGTCCAAGATGAAGGTTCCAGTCAACTCAGTTTCTGGTGAGGGCTCTCTTCCTGGCTTGTAGAAGGCCACCCCCTTGCATGGTCTTTCTTCTCTGCACGTGCAGAGAGAGAGAGTGAGATCTCTGTTGTCTTTTCCTCTTCTTGTAAGGACGCCAGTTGTATTGGTTTACCACCCTTATGACCCCATCTGACCTTTGGATCTCATTTAACCTTAATTACCTCTGTAATGGCCCCATCTTCAAATATAGTCACACTGGGGGTTAGGGCTTCAACATACAAATTTCAGGGGGACACAAAGCTGATCTAAGTTTATGTTTCCCTACTCACTATCTGTGTGATGTTGGGATCTATAAAATTAGGTCAATAATGGCTAACTCTTGGGACTTTCATAAGGATTAACTCAGGTGACATGTTGTGTTGGAGTGACTATCTACAGTCAAAGGGGCTGCGTATTTTTGTGTTGAAGTCTGTGATTACTTAGTGAAATAATGGAGCAAGATATGGCTCACAGGGGCAAGAGGAAAAAAATTTGATGCCCATGAGTGGAGACGTTGCCCAACCAGTGACCCAAAGAGCCTCTGGAGAAGTCAGTGCTCAGGTATGTGCAGAAATTCTAACTTCTATAGGGAGTCTGTCCAAGATTCCACTCCTGCTGCTTTGGACAACCCATGCTGCAAGAGCTATCAGGGTCTTTTGCATCACAAGATGCTGCATATGCCACCAGCCAGTCAAAACCAGACACAATGAATCTTTTCATCAGCCCTTTCTCAAGTCAGTGCGCCCAGCCTCCTTCCTTAGGAATAGTGTGAATAAAACATAAAAAGGAAAACTGGACAAGCCAACAAGACCAGGCAACAAGCTGATTGTAGATCCATAAACCTCAGGAATGACCTTTAGTAGCTCAGGTTTGTAGCAGGTAGTGGACATGTATACAAAAGTCATCTTGCATAAGACTGGTGTCTCGAAGATATCATTGCCAATTGACTAATGTTATGATCTCTTACAATGTTAAAAAAATCATTATAGGGCCGGCCCAGTGGCGCACTGGATAGTGCGCCGCTTGGGAAGCGCGGTGGCGCTCCCGTCCGAGGGTTCGGATCCCACATACAGACCGGCTCCCGCTCACTGGCTGAGCGAGGCGTCCATAAACCTCAGGAATGACCTTTAGTAGCTCAGGTTTGTAGCAGGTAGTGGACATGTATACAAAAGTCATCTTGCATAAGACTGGTGTCTCGAAGATATCATTGCCAATTGACTAATGTTAAAAAAATCATTATAACCCATATAAATTGCAGGCCACCTTGTGTCCAAGCTCAACATGAATCTCATGCAAAGAAACATCAGTACAGAATCCAAAAGTAGTAGAAAGGGCAATTTAATTTTTTATTGCAGTATTTTTAAGAATGATGCAGGAAATTTACATAAAAAGGCACAGAAAAACTTAAAACTTCTTTGTCCTTAGTTTTTGTACTCTTTTTATCTTTCCCATACATAGTGTTCCCCACTCCATCTTCCCAGCTGGCATTACTCTCTTGCTTCCCCACCCCCTCATGTAATTAAATTGCTTATTTATTCATTCAAGTTTTTATTGTGTCTGTCCTATGTGATAAGATCTGTGAATATAATGGCAGACCAGAGACACATGGTTCTTGCTTCCTCAAGTTTATTCTTTGGTGTGGCTGTCTAGTATCTTCTTTACCCTCCCCTGGAAGATCCCTAGAAGCCATTAGACCTACATGAAATGGATAACTTGGAAAGGAGCATCAGGACAAGAAAAATATATTTTGTATTTGGAAAGAACATTAGAGGTCATCTGATCCAGTGTGTGGGGGGGCTAGACTGAGAAGACCTCCTCTGCAGTGTTTTTGGAATCACCTGGGCTTTGCCACGGTTTGTCCAGCACATCACGTGCAGAGGGTAGTGACCTTTCCTATATTATTCACTGTTGTAACCCCAACACCTGAAACACTGGCTGCTCAGTTAGTAAGTGTTGACTTTTGGGTGAATGAGGAGCTTCTGATTCTAGGATGCAGCCTGTTCCACTATTGTACAACTCTAGCTTTTAAAGGAAATTGTTGATGTTGAGCCCAAATCTACCTTCCTATAACATAGCCCCATTGTTCTGAGTGCTAATTGCATAGAATGGCAGCCACCAGCAAAGCTGTCCTCTCTAGGACAAGATGAATCTGAGATGATTTCTAAAGCTCCTCTTTAGGAATTGTTTTTAGTGCCTCTCAAGGAATTGAGCCATAGCAGGGAATTGAGCTTGGTGTTTTGTCTTAGTTTCAGTGTCCTGGAGTCTTTTCTGTATTGGGATTTGTAGTGATCCCATACTTAGACAAGGGGACACCCAGATAGCTGGGGAGGGCATGGTGGAGTTGCAGAAATCACTCAATAAGCTGAATACCTTCCAGGGCTTACCACTATCCAATCCATAGATTGAAACTGGGTGTGTAAACACTGTTGCTAAGGGCTAGATATTTTTATTCATTCAACCATTTATTTATTTATTCAACAAACATTTATTTAGCACTTACCATGTGCCAAGCCCTATGTTAACACTGTGTTAATGAGATGAATGAGAAACACTTTTTCTCATTTTTAGCCAAATGGGGGAAACAGACATGAAGATAAATAAATAATAAATAATTGCAATACAGTATGATGCATACTATCATAATCAACTTCATCAGGCACAGTGGGTGTTCTGAGAGGAAGTGTCCAATCTACTTAGCAGAGGGGGTCAGGGAAATCCTTACTGAAGAATTGACACTTGAGCTGAATGTTGGAGGTGGAACAGGTGGGTGGCATCAAGGAAGGTGTTGGAGGAAATTCCCAGTAAAGGTAAAATGCAAAAGCCTGGGAGGGGAGCATGAAGGAACCCAGTCTGTTTGTGGATCTAGGTGTGTATTGGGATGGCAGGGTGTATCCAGATGGAGAGGGAAGCAGGACAGGCCTTAGAGGGCCACTCTATCATCAGCTCAGAGCCACTCTGTGTTCTCGACACACTTTCACTTCATTTCGTATGTTTCATGCAGAGTTCTTGGCTTTAAGTGAATCAGAAAGGGGTAGCCAGGTTAAAAAAAAGTCATGATAAAAAATTTGAACATACTCAAAAGTTGAGAGATAATACAGTAAATTCTCCTATACCCATCGCTCAGATTCAGTGACGACAGTGCTTTGGCCACATTTGCTCTATTCTTTTTCTTTCTTTTTCCTGGATGAAATATTTTATTTTATTTTATTTATTAAAAAAATTTCTTTATTGAAACAACTGATTATACATATTTGCAGGGTGCAGAGTTGACTATCAGTGCTTGTGTATAATATGTGATGGTCAAATCAGGATAATTCTGGCTGTAATATTTTAAAGAAAACCTCAAACATTTTAACCCAACATACTTTATTATATATCTCTAAAATGAAAAGGTCATTTTTAAATATGATAACAATGCTATTAGCACACCTAACAAAATTAATCTATTTTCTTTGTTTCATGTAATATGTAGTTTATAATCAAAATTTCCCAAGAGCCTCAAGTATTTTTTTAGGAGTCAGGGTGTGTGACTCAGAATCCAGACACTTTGGGTGGGAATATTTTAATCTGAAGAAGTAGACTGGTAGATGTATTGATGAGGATGTCAGGTGGGTAGGCTCTGGGGAGGCTCCCAATGACCCCGCCTCCTGGTGGCCATGCCCTTGTCTAATTCTCTCCACTTGAATGGGCTGGACCTGTGACATGCTTCTAACTAACTGAACATAGCAAAGGTGAAGGGACGTCGGTTCTGCAGATAGATCCTGTAAGATTCTGACTTCCATCGTGTTAGCAGATGCTCTCCTGTACTGGCTTTGATGAAGCCACTTGCTGTGTTGTGAGCTTCCCTATGGAGAGGCCCATGTGGCAGGGAGCTGAGGGCATCTTCCAGCCAACAGCCAGTAAGGGATGGAGGCCTCTGTTCAAGAGCCTGCAAGGACCCAAATCTGTCAACAACCAGAGCACTTCAGATGAGACTCCAGGCCTGGCAGATACCTTGACTGCAGCTTCTTGTGAAACCCTGAAGCAGGGGACCCAGTTAATGTATGCGCAGATTCCTGACCTACAGAAAGTGTGAGGCAATAAACGTGTGCTGATTTAAACCATTTTGTTTGTAGTCATTTTATGCAACAATAGATAACTAATACTGATGTGTTTGGCTGCAGGTAACAGAAAACCCAACTAGCAGTGGCTTACAGAGTGAGATTTACTGTTAGTGTAACAGGAAATTAGGTAGTTACAGGGCTGTTTTAACAACTCAGTGATGTTGTCCTGGACCCATGTCTTTATCTTTCTGCTCCGTCATTCTCAATGTGTCAGATGATGTCTCCTCTTATGGCTGAAGTATGATATGGTTGCCCCAGCTTCCACCACAATGACCAAGAGGTAAGGAAGAGGCTGTCTCTTTCTTTTGAGGGAGATACAGCTTCTCCAGAAGCACCCAGTAGACTACCCTGAGCATCTTTTTCCAGGACTGGGTCAAATGTCCATATGTGGACTTCGTACCTGGCAAAGGGGGATAAAATTGCATTTCCAGTTTTGACCAATCCCAATTCCTGTCCTGTGGCTGGTAAAGACCACCTGAATAAAACTGATGTTTTATTAACGAGGAAGAGGGGAGGGAGGGCAACTTGAGAGGCCACCATCAGTATTTGCCAGGTCAGTGCTGCATGTCAGCGGGGGGTTATTCATGACCTTTTTCACACATTAAACCTGCACTTCAAGCCTCTTCCTGTATCCTGGCAGGAGCTGGAAGGAACTTTCCCTCTGGCTGACAGCTGTAGTCACTGCTGCATTGTTTTATATTGCACCTGATGATAACAGACATCCAATTCTCAGGGCTGGGACCCTTTTGAACATGTTTGCCACAGTGCCCCCAACTCAAATGAAATAAAATGCACATGCATTATAAGAGGACAGTGCACCACAATATAATTAATCAGAAGATGTCAAAATCTGGTTCTGTCACTGTCTGCATTGTTAAATTGGGAAGATAACCTCTATGAGCTTCAATTGCCTTATCTGTAAAATGGGAAAATACTATCTACCTCATAGAGTTATTTGAGGACGAAGTAAGAAGCCACATGCTAAGCATGTAGCACAGTGCCTAACGTGTAGTGAGTACTTCCTGTGTCAGTCAGGTGTCTGAAATAATGCGGCACGCAGCACAAGTGGTTACTTCTCTTGCATGGTCCTGTGGGGCAGCTATGGTTCTGCTGGGCTCTTCTGGGCATGGCTGAACTTGGCTCCAGGTTCAGGGCTGCTCCACATGTCTCTTTTCTGAGACTACCAAGGGCACTCTCTTCTCAGGCGGTGACAGAGCGGGAGAAGCCATGCCAAACCACGCAAGTCCAGAAAGTTTCTGCTCACTCCAAGTCTGCTCTCATTGCACTGACCACGGCAAGTCAAGTGATCAAATCCAACATCAGTGGGGTGGAGAAATACACTCTATGGGGAGGCACCGCAGAATCACGTGGCAAACGGTGTGCACTTCTATCACAGGGAGGGACTGAAGAACGGGGAACGATAATCCAGTCCATCTCGGTAGAAGGATACTATTACACCTCGTGTGCAGAAAATAACTGCTTGTTTTAAGGCTCTGAGTTTTAGACTTAATTATGCAGCTTTACTGCTGTAGAAGCATGACAAATTCATGTCCTTCCCTCCCTCCTGTAGTATCAAAGCAGAAAACCTTGAACTACTCACTTTTTTTCCCCTGAAGCCCCACCCAAGAGTGCTGCACCTTGGATCCAGTGCAGGGAGTAGCCAGTTGCATGAGACAGAAACATAATTAAAACTAGTTTGAGCCCTGACATCTGCATCCAGCCCAGCAATGACTGAGCCACTGCTGGAAACCCCCTGGTCTCCCCTGCAGGAATGAGGGGGATGCCACGGGCCTCAGCCACACACCACCTTCCTCCTTCTCCTACCCTATTTATTTCCTTCCCCTTTCCCCCTTCCCCCTCCCCCTCAACTGCTCTGCAACAACATCTTAGAATATAAAAAAATAATAATATTAATAAATAAATAACTTAAAAGAAAAAGAAACTAGTTTGAACACAAAGGAGGTGTTCGGCTCAAATGACCGTGAGGAGCATAGGGGCCTGGCTGTGCTTCAGGAAGAGTGGGAATGGGGTCTTGGATGCTGCAAGGACTCTCTCCCCATCTCATTTCTACTGTCTTTATGTGTTGGCTTCATTCTCTCAGGCTGGCTCCAGACCTGCGGGGTGACCGTTGTTGATGGCACTCCTGTCCCTCACAGAGCTCAATTTCACTACCAGAAAGGACTGGGATTCATTTTCTCTGCCCCCATATCCCAGGGAAGGGTCTGAGTGGCCCAGTGTGAGTCAGAAGCCAAACTCTAGGCCAGCCCAGTGACCACGGAGGAGGGATCCTACGACTGGCCAGATTGAGCCAGGGCTTCTTCCTCAGCTACCACCTGTGGCCAGGAGCACAGAGGCTGAGGAGGGCGGCAGCTACCGTGGTTGGGAGGTGTGGAAGCATCCTGCAGAGGTGGCCATGAGTCCAGAATAAGGGGAAAGGGGCTCTCAAGACAAAATCATATACTCATACACCCCCACTACCTCTCGAAGCCCCCAAGCTTAGGAGTGTGTCAAGCAGTGGCAATCTGTTTTTATTCTTTGACTTACCAGTAGCACCAATTTGACTTAAAATTTTTTTTTTCTTCTTCTAAAGCCAAGGTTTGAAGTTTTCTAAAGGGTTATGCAATTTTTTAAACCAGGGGATTCCTGGGGGCTTTAATTGGAACCTGCTGCCAAGGACCTCTACCCTGTGTTTGGAAACCGAAGCCTGAAAACCCACTTCCTATTGCCAATAATTCTCTCTTTCTTTTTCTCTTTTCCAGAAAGGACAATTCACATTTTTTTCTGGAGGACATCTGGTGCTTAGCTTCATGCCATGGTTCAGTCTGGAGAATGGTGACTTCTCAGTGGGATTGAGAGCAGAATGAACTTTTTAGCAAATTTAGTCCAGATGAGGTTTAGCTGAGAAGGGATGGGGATTTCCATTTAGTTACTATAAACGAGCATGTCAAACCTTACAAATTCAAGTGAGCAGAAATTCCTTGCTATAGACTGAATGTTTGTGTCTCTTCCCCCCCAAATTGGAATTAGTGCCCTATAAAAGAGATGCTGGAGAGCTCTTTCACACCTTCCCCCCATGTGAAGACACAGTGAGAAGACGGCCATCTGTGAACTGAGATGCAGGCCCTCACCAGACACTGAATCTGCTGGTGCTTTGATCCAGAACTTCCCAGACTCCAGAACTGTGAGCAATAAATTTCTGTTGTTTATAAACCACCCAGTGTATGGTAGTTTGCTGAATAGACTGAGATACTGAATAAACTAAGACACTCCTCCAAAATGCTCCCTTGGAGAGGGGCACATCTCAGGACACAGCTAAGCTTGTCTAGTTTATCTAGAGCAGCTGATAAAAGCAGGTGTCTGGAAGCAGAGTTCTGCTAAAGTGAAGTATTCCCTGGATATGGGGACAGGTGCAGCTGCGGGGGCTGGGAGGATGTACAGTAGACCAGTGATTCTCCAACGCACATTAGGATCTTTTGGGAAATCCATAAAAATTCCAATGTCCTGGCTGAACCCCATGCCACTTACATTAGAGTCTCTAGGAGTAGAATCTAGACATCAGATATCAGACACCAGACATCTCTAGCAGTAGTATCCAGATGTTAAAACTCCATAGGCAATTCCAATGTACAGTCAAACGTGACGATTCCAGACCAGGGGTTTGCAAATCTTTTTTGGTAAGGGGCCGTATAGTAAATATTTTTAGCTTTGTCAGCCACATGATCTCTGTTCAACCACTCAGCTCTGCCATTACTGTGAAAACAGCCACAGACAATGTGTAAATTAATGAAGGAGGCTGTGTTCTCATAAAACTTTATTTACGAAAATGGGCAATGGGCTGGATTTGGCCCACAGGCCCTATTTTGCTGACCCCTGTCTTTTCTAGACCCCATTACACAGTTTGGACTGCAAGCATCACCTATGAGCTTGCCTGAAATATAGAGTCTTGGGCCCCATTTGGACCTACTGGACCAGCATCCACATTTTCACAACATTCTCCAAGTGGTTAACATGCACACTGAAGTTTATAAAGCATTAATCCAGAGCAGCAGTTCTCAAAGTGTGGTTCCTGGGCCAACACCATCTGTATCACCTGGGAATGTGTGAGAAATGCAAACCCTCAGGCTCCACCCCAGACCTGATCTAGACCACTTGTCTGGAACCACTGATCTAGACAAGTGGTTCTCAAACTTTAGCTCATCTGAGGAGATTTAGATAATCCCCATGCTCAGGCTTTACCTTGGGCTAATTAATATCAGAAACTCTGGGATGGGAACCCAGGCATCAGTAGTATTTACAAGAAAAATTCTAAAGGTCCCAAGGTGCAGGTGAGTTTGAGAACCAGTGGTATAGGCAGAATGGGTATATGGAAAGTGTGGCACCCAGCCCCAGGTGGTGCTTTAATGTATCAGGCAGTGTCAGGAAAGCCCACCCTGGTAGCAGGTGTGGGACAGACACTGTTGGTTGGGGAAGCCAGAGCTTCTTTTACCTTGTTTTCCTGTTTTTAGAAACCATGTGCTTTAGCAGATGCTGGGCCCTTTCTCTGCCCCCGGGAGGAGACCATGATCGGCATGAGTGTATGAACCAATCTTGGCCCAGGGAACTGAGAGTAAGTCTGCTGCAGGGTTCTGGAAAGCTAATAAAAAATAAAAGAGAGAGACATATTGTAGGAAACTCCTTCATTTTTGCTAGATATGAAGGTGGCATTGAACCACTGAATTAACCAACCCTGGACTTCTTTGGACTGCTTGTTATATGAGATAATAAATTTCTTATAATCTAAGACTTTTAGTCAGGTCTTCTATTACTTGTATTTCAGAGCATCCTAACTGATTTGGGGAGCAATCACTGATCATGAGATCAGGACCATTGACGTTTTTTTGAAGGTTTGCCACAGCATCTATGGGTGGGGCAGGGAAGCAGAACTAACATTTATTGAACACTTACCTTGGACCAATGGCTTTTTCTTCTGTGATCCAGGTAATACTCATAAAATCCTGCAACAGAGGTTTACTATCTCTGTTTCACAGGTAGGCTTTGGAGAGTTTGCAATTTACTGCAAGTAAAACAGTGGATGGAGGATTCAAACCGAGGTCTTTCTAATTGCAAAGTCTATTGACGATCTGTAGACACACAGCAGTATCCTTTCTCTTCTGGTGAGACTGCAGGGTTTTAGACTGTGGCTCCCAGCCCCAGAGAGCCTGGGCTGGTGGGCAAGGGGCCCCCCGAAATCATTTAGGCACAAGGAACAATGTAGGGATATAG
>NW_007726250.1:846421-850510 GCF_000696425.1 Galeopterus variegatus
CCAATGGCTTTTTCTTCTGTGATCCAGGTAATACTCATAAAATCCTGCAACAGAGGTTTACTATCTCTGTTTCACAGGTAGGCTTTGGAGAGTTTGCAATTTACTGCAAGTAAAACAGTGGATGGAGGATTCAAACCGAGGTCTTTCTAATTGCAAAGTCTATTGACGATCTGTAGACACACAGCAGTATCCTTTCTCTTCTGATGAGACTGCAGGGTTTTAGACTGTGGCTCCCAGCCCCAGAGAGCCTGGGCTGGTGGGCAAGGGGCCCCCCGAAATCATTTAGGCACAAGGAACAATGTAGGGATATAGTTATCCTAAGTGGAATGCAGGTAGAAACTCCTCTTGGAAACAAGGCAAACCCTAGTTAAAGGAGTCAGGCAGGAGGGAAGGGTGAGGTCAGGAGCATGGGTGGTGGGAGGCTGCATCCTAGAAGAAGGTTTGAGGCTGTTGTTCCCTGGGCATCTCGTTAAAATGCAAATTCTAATTCAGTAGTCCAAGGAGGGGTCTGGGATTCTGCATTTCTAACAAGTTCCCTGGTGATGCTGACACTGCCAGTGTGGGGACCACACTTTGAATTTCAAGTGCTTAAGTCCTTCCTGCTGAGGCTCAGTCTCCTACGTTTGCTTTGAGTGGGGCTGAATCCAGAGTAGGGGTAGGGGTGTGGGGAGAGGAGAGACCCAGGCAAGTCTTGATTGTAGGTCTCCAGGGCTCATCTCATGCCACTGTCAAGAATGGTTTCTGGGATTCCTGTCAGGTGATCACTTTTAGTCAGTTCAGCCATCTCAGTGAGGGGGGCAGTGAAATGAAAGGAAGTTTAGGGAAGAGTTCTTGGGGGAAATTTTCAAAGAAGCATTTGCCTTGGGGGCAGTGTGATGTGGTGCAAAATGTGTGGGTCTTGGAGGCGTTCATTCATTCGGGCACGTGAGCATGTGGGCCCCCAGGCAGTCATTCATTAATGCAGACCCCACAAAGCATAGAGACACCCCTGTGAGTCCCCGTGGGAGCAAAGCCCACTCAGGGTGCCCCTCCCCAGGTTCTGACAACACAAATTCCAGTTAGCAGGAAAGGCCAAGCAGGATCAGCATCAATTGGCTTTCTGGAAACTTCCATGCTGGCAGGGCTTTTGCCAGGTGACTCTGAAGGTGGGGAGCCTCCCAGAGGCCCTTTCCGTGGTAGGCTCCTGCATAGCATGGTTCTATGGCAAGAGTGTGGCTCTGAGCAAGTGCTCCATTCAAATTTGGCTTCCAGCACTTACCGGCTGGTCATTTTAGGTCAGTCACGTAATGTCTTAGAGACGAGCTTTTCTGTAAAAGATGAGGACAACACAAACTCCTGGCCTGGATATTTGTGTTCTCTGAAAATTCATACATTGAAATTGAATCCTCAGTGCATTTGTGTTAGGAGCAGGGGCCTCTGGGAGTGACTAGGTCCTGAGGGCAGAGCCCTTGTGAATGGGATTAGAGCACTAAAGAGGCCTTAGTGGGTTCGTTTGCTTCTTTTGCATGAAGGCATCACCCGAGAGGAGCAGGACCTCACCAGACACTGCATCTGCTGGTGCCTTGATCTTGGACTTCTCAGCCTCCAAATAGTGAGCAATAAATTTCTGTTGTTTATAAATTACCTAGTTTAAGGTATTTTGTTATAGCAGTCCCAGCAGACAAGACAACCTCCTAGGATGCCCATGGGAATAAGGATAAACAGAATGATGGTAGAGTTCCTGGGATAGGTAGAGGATAAAATGTTAAGTTGTGGTAAGAATCTAGGCTCTCGGTAAGACTTTCAGGGTTTGAATTCCAGCTCCTTCACTTCTTAAATGCATGAAGTCAGGCAATGGCAAGACTCCAAGCCTCAGTTTAGTCATCTATCAAATGGGCATATTAATAACATTTACATTACGGAATTGTTAGGATTTGATAAGATGATGCAAGTGAAGCTTTTGCATAGTGTCTGGTGCATAGTAAAGTTTCATTCAACATTTGCATCATTATTATTGTTATTACTATTATTTTAGATTACATGACTTTCCATTGGAAGAATCTGTCCTGGCCACACCCAAACTCTTATTAAGTCAGCAGTATGAACAAGGAAAGGGAACCCAGGAGTCTTGACCCCCCAGTCGAGACTTTTTGTAGAAATCATAAACTGACTCAGTAGCAGAGGAATAGATCATCTGGTTCAATGCTTCTCATTTTACAGGTGGGGAAACTGGGACCCAGACAAGTAACACAGAACTTGATGGTAAAAGAGGCTGATTCGATTGTCTGATTCCTGGGTCAGTGCTCTTTTCACTACCCTGCATTGTTACCCTGCCAACCCAGCACCCTCTCCCAACTCTTTCTCCCTTGATAACTAATCTAGAGTATAGCTGGGTATGTTAATGTGGTCTCATTTTGGCCAATGAGATGCAAGTGGAAATCTGCTGGGGGGTGAGGATAGGGCTTCTGAGAAGGCTTTTGCTTTACTGGTAAAAGGGATAGTAGCGTTGTCTTTCCTTTCCCTTTCATTCTACCTGGAATGTGGGTGCAATTCCTGGAGCTATAGCAGCCATCTTATAGTTATGAGGGAAAGCCAAGAGAATTGGAGGGACACTCCCCTGACATCACTGAGCTACTGAATTGTCACTGTCAGCCCTTTGTTTATTTGTGTTAGTCAGGGGTCCTGTTACTGGCAGCAGAAAGCATCCCTAATCCCTCTGCCTTTCCCCTGGTTGAGCTCCACCTTACAGGTGCGACCTTCGGACAGGAGAGAGGGCCTGTGCAGGGTGGTGCGGGCTGAGGAAATGCTAGCCGCTCACACAGAACACTAACCTTTTGACCTAGCCATTTTTAGAAGCAGCTTTCGGTTCTCACTTGCCTTGGGGGCCTATGATGTAGGGCTGAAAGCTCAGTTACCAGTTAATAACACCGGCTGCTGCAAGGTAATGTTTGCAGGTGCTCCTTGCTGAACAGTGGTCTATGAACACATAGTATTATTATTGTTAATCTTCCCCAGCCCCATGAGCCTCCAGGAGCCAATGATTTCACCCAGAGAGACAGCAAGAGAAGTGTAATTTTGATTTAATTTTGGCTTCTCTGAAATGTGACTGTACACTGCTGGGATGTGGGGTGGGGTGGACTAGAGTGCATGGATGAGGGGAGAGAAACGGTAGTGGGAGGGAGCATCGGGGCTCTATTTAAAGGCCCAATTTCCACGTGACACTTTATAAGTTATTTCAAATATAATCTTGAATCTAATCAGCAGTCCCCTTCTGCCTGCTCCCTGCACTCCCACCTCTACCCCTACCAGTCTTCAGAGGAGAAGACCTTAGGTAAAGCTGCCCTTCTATTGATTCCTCTGGAGTTGCAGGAAGCTGAAATTATGGCTAAAATGACATCTTAGCCTAAATGAGGGTAAATCCATCCTGACTGAAAGAGCAGAGTAGGTTTGACTTACATGGCCCAGAGTGGCTCTTTTACTCTCCCCCAATTCAATGAACTATAAATGAATTAATTACACATTATGTGCGGGGCACCGGCTCTATTACATGCACCTGGTCCACGTCCTGAGTGCAGCAACTCTGCTTTACGGATCTCCACAAGCAGAGGCTGTTTGTTAGTGATTAAGTGATAGATGCTGGTGCTGACCTGGAGCAGAGGGTCGGGGGCCCGATGGCCAGCCTCAACCCACCCCGTCCTCTTTCCAGGTTAACTCGGCCACAGGAAAGAATTCAAGAACAGCGGCACAGTGGAAAGTGAGAACAGGTTTAATACCATGAAGAAGAGTTACAGATTTCACAGAGAGAGTGTGGCTTAGCTCCAGAGGCTGAGCAGGGCCCACACTAAGTTTAACACAAAAGTAAGAAATACACACTTGACCCTAGAGTGCAGGCTGGATCAAGAGAGTGAGCAGCCACCTGCCAAAAGTAAGTCTGATACAAAAAGAAAGAAATACACACTGTAAAGCTAGGGCTTACAGACCCCTCGAGTCTGTTGCACAGATTGAGTTACAAACCCTCCACATGTAGGTCTGTGAGCTAGGTAAAAAAAAAAAAAAAAAAGTTCTGGGAGCCGTAGGTATAGAAAAATGAATGGGTTTTATTCAGATCTA